>NC_038246.2:35339124-35639124 GCF_000004515.6 Glycine max
AAAATTTTCATTTAATTTACAGAGATGAAAAATTTACTTCGAATTATATTAATATCTATATTATCACAGTGAAAATAGTTTTTTGTTGTAATAATTTTATGGTTTTATGGCTTTCCTGTTTTTCTTACTTAAATAATTTATTTTATTTTATTTGATATAGAAATTTTGTAAAATTATATCACAAATAACATCATAAATACTTATAAGTAAAAGCTGAGCCAAACACTAAAACTTCTTTAAAAAAAAACTTCTTATTTTTAAACATAAAATAACAAAAAAAGAAAAATATTTTTTAGAAAATTTAATATTTATGGTTAATTGGTTATACTCTCAATTATTTTGTCCAACTTTTAATCTAAAAAGTGTTTTTAAAGTAAATAAATAATAAATAACCTCTACTTATTTTTTACTTTAACTTATAAGTAACTTTTAAGAAAAGAAAAAAAAAGTTGGGTCAAACGGTATCTTAGTATTGAATATGGAAGGAGCTATAAATGCAAGTTGGTGTTTAATAAGGATAGGTCAAATTCCATGACGATAGGAACCGGGTGGAAACAAGTATACAAATATGCTGAATTTAAGGAAGAGAATGACATTCTCTATGTCTTTGAAAGGGAGAATGAACACTATCCACAAGTTAATGAGGTTTAAATGACTATATTTGGATATGTTACAGCTGTGTTTAGGTTTTCATGTGCTTGATATATATTATTTTGTAACTTTAATAACTATGAGTAATGTTTTATAAACATTACTTTATGGTCAATTTTGGATTTAATTATATCGATATATATATATATATAATATTAATTTTTTTATTATTTGATGAAATTTATATAATATATAATAATTATTTATATTAGATTTAGAAATTTGTAACTAAAAATTGTTGTCAAAACTCTAAATAGATACAAGCAGTATGGTGAATTTTATGTTAATGTATTGAAAAATTCCTATTATCTTTAATGTTTTATCAATATATTCATAATTTATATATTGGTATCAGTTTTTTAGTTTGATCAAATTTAATATAAACCAAATTACAGATTATAATCATAATATGATGAGTCTAAATCTTTCCCGTGCATGCACTGGTTAAGATACTAGTATATTTATATACAATGCTTGTAGAAAAGTATTGCATATAATATAAAATAGTGTCATTTGGTAATTACTGATTTATGACATTTAGTTGACAAATATGCAAACCTGTAGACACATAAAAATAATCCAACCTATCCACTACTAAGATTTTGTCAATGCAAACGTGAATCTATCAGAATACACAAAAAATATATCTCCATGTTTGAATCCATAATGAGTTTATGAGATGCATACTGAATTTGCATTAACACCATGCTTAAAGCTCATAAGTTTCAACCTGTGAGTGTTATTTGATGTGATTTTCTTAAATACGTGTGTTGTCAAACACTTTGACTTTGGGCTTTGTTGTATCAAACACTCTGCCTTTGGGCTTTTTGTCTTTGAAAAGGAAGTAGATTTTAGAATTTCTAAAGCGATTCAATAATTGGATAACTAAAAAGAATTTAACTTTAGAAAAATATGCAATTTCCTTAATATAAAGAGTGTTTAGTAGGGTGAAAATAGGCCAAGCAGACCATTAAGGGCATGCAGCCTAGCTGGGCCTGACCTTTTTAATAGGGCTCTTGCTAAATACATCTCCTTCTTTGCTATGTTAACCCCATTTTTTGTCATTAAATTTGTTATTACCATTTATATCCTTTTAACCTTGTTTCTACACCCTCAATAGAAACATGTTTCTCTACCTCGCAAACTGATTGGGGAGGAGAATTTTTGCCCATTAGCACCTTTTTTGGTTGTTCACCTTGCTTAGACCTTACAATACTTATACATTGGATTCAAGGTCTCATGAATGTCTTTTCTTAGGTTATTCTACTTTTCATAAGGGCTACAAGTGTATTCCCTTATTCGAAGGATGTTTGTCTCAAAGGATGTGTTATTTAATGAGTTTAAATACCCCTATTTAGTTTTGTTGAGTCTACCTGTCCTGCCACTAAACCATCCTCATCCCCTAATTCTTTTATTTTTCCTTCCATATCAATCATAAATAACCAGCCTCCTCATCCAACTAACTTCTCTTCTAGTTCTTCATCTCAATCTCCTCAAAATAATCATGTTGCAACTACTGATGACACATGTTTTAAGTCAAATTTTGATATTGTTGTTCAATCAACTTCTATTGTTGTGTCTCTTCAGTCTCTTGACATTGCACATACATCTCTATTAGTGGTTGACAATAATATTGCTCATTCTCCTAATACCACTGACCTTTCATCTTCTTGACCTCTGATCTTCTGACACTTTTTCTTCATCTTTTGCAAACTAGATCCAAATCAAGTAATCACTTTTTCTTCTGACCCATTTTATTTAAAAACATATTAATTTGTTATTACCATTTATATCCTTATAACCTTGTTTCTACACCCCCAACAGAAGCATGTTTCTCTACCTCGCAAACTGGTTGGGGAGGAGAATTTTGCCCATTAACACCTTTTTTGTTGTTTCCCCTTACTTAGCCCTTACAATACTCATAAATTGGATTCTGGGTCTCATGAATGCCTTTTCTTGGGTTATTCTACTTCTCATAAGGGCTACAAGTGGATTTCCCTCACTTTATTTATTTTTCCTTCCATACCATACATAAATAACCAGCCTCCTCATCAAGGTAACTTCTCTTATAGTTCTTCATCTCAATCTCTTCAAAATAATCAGGTTGCAACTACTATTGACACTACTTTTAAGTCAAATTCTGATATTATTCTTCAGTCAGCTTCTATTGTTGTGTCTCTTCAGTCTCTTGACACTACACATACATCTCTATTTAAAGTTGAAAATAATACTGCTCATTCTCCTAATACCACTGATCTTTTATCTTCTTACACTTCTTCTTTTTCTCTTTCTCCTTCTTGACCTCTTATCTTCTAACACTTTTTCTTCATCTTTTGCAAACTAGATCCAGATCAAGTAATCATTTACCTAGGAATACTTTACTTCTTCTAACTCATATTGAACCAAAGAATGTGAAACATACCTTGACTCCTCGAAACCGGTTGTCAGTTATACAACTAGAATATGAAGCATTGATGAAGAATAATACTTAGGATCTAATACCTCTTCCATCTAACAAGCAGGCTATTAGCTATAAGTGGGTATTTAGGGTGAAAGAAAATGCATATGGTTCAATAAATAAGTATTAAACTCAACTCGTTGCCAATGGATTTAACCAAGTGCAAGGGTTTGATTTCTGAAACCTTTTTCTCTAGTAGTAAAACCGATTACTATTAGACTTTGTTTTTACTTTAGCCATTACAAATCAGTGGGATCTTGGTCAATTAGATGTAAATAATGCTTTTCTGAGTGACTTATGTAATGAGACTGTTTACAAGTCACAGCCTCCTGGATTTCAACAGTCTAATACTTTAGTGTGCAAAGTGAATAAAGATTTCTATGACCTTAACCAGGCCCTAGACAATGGTTTGAAAGATTGTAATCTACTCTCCTTCAATTTGGTTTTGTGGCAAACAAGTGTGATCCCTCTCTTTCCATTTAAAAGATTGACTCTTACATTGTTTATCTCTTAGTCTATGTAGATGATATCATCATTAATGGTAGTTCTTCATAGTTGATTCAACACCTAACCACTCAACTAAACTCAAAATTTTCTCTTAAACAACTTGGTCACCTGGATTACTATTTTGGCATTGAGACTAAATCTCTTTCTGACAAGCCCTTACTTCTCACTCAAAGCAAGTATAAAAGGTATTCACTATAGAAGACTAAAATGGCAGAAGTTCAGACAATCTCTTCTCCCATGGTCTTCAACTGTAAACTTAGTCAAATAGGCTCGGATCTCTTTACTGATCCCACTTCATACAGGTCTATAGTGGATACTTTACAATGCTTGACCATCACTAGACCATAGATCAGTTACTCTGTGAACCAAGTTTGTTAATTTATGGTGAATCCCCTAGAGTCATATTGAATTGTAACGAAAACAATCTTAATGTACTTGAAAGGAACAAGTTTGCATTGTCTTCATCTTCAAGCTATTGTTTTGGGTCAAACTTACTTTGTTTAGGCCCTTTGTGTTGCAGACTAGGGATGTCAACGAGACGAGGGCAGGGAGTACTCCCACGCTCCCTGTCCTCGCCCCCCAGCTACCCCCCCCCCCCACCCTATCCCTGTGGGGCCCATTTTTAAAAAAATATATATATTAATTTTAAATTCTAATACAAATAAGTTTAAAAAACACTTAAAAAGTCTTACCAACATAATATTCAAATTCAAATAATCCATATACAATTAAACTCAAATAAACAAACATGGACAACAAGTTTAATTTGAAATAATACAAATATAATATTCAATAATAATACAAATAATTCAAACTACAAATATTATTTTGTAATATTTTGAACAACCAACAAGTCTTAAGTTCTCTCATTCATCAACCAAGTAAAACATACGGATCTATACTATTCCAAAACAATATGATTTGATGCAAGATAACTATTAGCCAAGAAAACAAAATAAGATATGTTTTGTTCTCCTTCCTGGCCCCTAGCAAACCAACCTTCTACAAATGCTTCATGAATATAGCTTCCAAAACACAACAAGAAGAAAAATAGAGACAAACAAAACAAGTATGTTGTGCTTGCAAAAGAAAATACCCCATTAAATTTAAACTTGAATTTTGTGTAACACTTTTTATGCTTATCCATTAGTTTTACAGAAAGCACATATTGGATTAAGATACATTAGATTAAATTCCACTACATCCTAGAGCTATTAAAAATATGGTTTCGTTTTAAATAAGTCAACATGAGTCTAGAGTGGTTGTAGCCAGTCAACCAGGAATCATGATAAATAATGCCTTGATCAACCAGTCACCAATATAAATATAAGAGTAGCATAAATATCAAATTGAAATAGATAAAATCAGATAAAGACTATATAAAACACCAATGGAAAATATATAAAAGAGATTAAAGTGAATTACTAAAAGTCAAATTGACCAAGAGTGTTTAGATTTTTAGTAAGTAAAATATCTTATTTATACTATGTCGTAAAAATAATTTAAGAACTTAGTCTAAAGAACACACAAACTTATTCACAGCTAAGAGCCAGGATGTAAGTTAGTGTGAAATTGCTAGAAAATCTTTGGGTGTAATTCAAAGAGAATTGGTCTAATTAGTTTCACATTTTAGACAATTATCAATGAAGACAAATAAATAATCATTCAATTTTTTAATATGCGTGGATTTATACAATGGTCAAACATAATAGAACTTTTAAGTTACCTGTTACAATATATATTTGTTGAATAACTAATAAACCCATTATAAGTGCTAAGAAAATAGAATGGGAAACTAAACATGAACTTTTAATGCCAGTGTACCACACTCATCATTCTGGTGAAAGTAACAATTTATTACAAAAAAAGACAAGAAAAACAAACAGGGAACAATTGATCCCCAAATTATATATAGTCAATGATGGACCATGGGCATAATTTGTAATACCATCCATGACCATTAATTAAAAAAATGATCTATCAAATAAATAAAAGAAGTTTAGGTAATCAAAACATGAAAGCAAACATGGGTTTGACCTGAAAAATCAAATCCGAGCAACCAACTAGCCAAAGAAAATAGAAGATTAAAACTTTCAAATGTAAAATGTAATTTCAAAATGATCAAGCAAAACCAAGGGAAAAAAACAATGAAGGCAATGTGTAGCAAACAAAATTGGCAAAAAGAGAGTAGCCAACACTTACACTCCAAGGTGACTGGCGGTGAGTGGTGATGGGACTAGGTGGCAACGGTGCAGTCTGGGGAGAAGTGAATGGTGCGGCACGGTCTAGGGTGAGAAGTAAAGTGAACGAGTTATTTGAGGGTTTCAGCTTTGAGTGGGATTGAGTTGTTAGGATTTCTTAAAATATAAGGGCAATTTTGTAATTTCCTTAGAGAAGGGACTCGTTGGGCGGAGGAAATGATCCTCATCCCCATCCTTGTCGTGCCTGAGGTGAAATATTTATCCTCGTCCCCGCGAGAAAATATTCCCTGTCTGCGGGGCCCTGAAAAGTACAGTCCCTTCAGGGATCCCCATTTATGGTACAAATTGATACCCCTATTGCAGAGTGGGAATCAAATGTTGATCACCGAAGGTCAATTTCAGGTGTTGCCATATGTTTGGGTCTAATCTTATATTTTGGTGGTCCCAGAAGCAGTAAGTGGTTGCAAGGTCAAGTACAGAGGTAGATTATCATTTTTTTTTATCCGCAAAAATAATATTATATATTAGGTAAGTTTTGGTACAAGTCGTACTGTGATTTTTACAATCATCAATGAAGTCTCCCATGTGGAGGTTTGGTTCCCTAATACAAACTAATCATGATGGATTAAAGAACCAAAACTCTAAGTATATATTAGTGATCCCTATCTGTGGAGCTATTTTCCACTAATTACAAAACCATTCTCTGATATGGCTTGACCATTGATGGAAAGGATTGTCAAATCCTTTTTCCAGGTTCCTCAACTAGCTCCAACAAAAAAAATGGCATCATCTAGTATCTTACTAGTGTTGAGACTATTGTTTGAAAATATGATTATGTTTCTATGGTTCCATTAACTCCAAGTTAGTGCCACCCACCAAAATAACCATCTCTGTGACTTGATACCTGGGCATGTATTGTAGACCGAGTGCTGCATGAAATTTTGTCTTGGGTGTTGCAAAAAAGGACCCACCATATTGATCAAAGACAATGATTCCCACCAGATTTGCCTAATTTCGTGACAGCTGAAAACCAAATGCACTGCATCCTCCTTCTCTTTTTCTGTAAAAAATGGGCAAAGTGTATCATTGATGTTTATATTTCTTCACGTCTAGTTCAATTTAGTGGGCAATCTGTCCCTTATTAATCCCCAGACAAACAATGTTACCTTGTTTGGTATTTTTAGCTTCCAAATGGCATGAAAAATTCTATTTGTGTTATCATCTTTTGAGTTTCTGTCCATTAATTTGTATGCACTTCTAACTGTGTATTTTTCACTGGTATCATTTGTCCATACCCATTTATCCGATTGCGGGAGATTTACATTAATAGCTTCTATTTCCTCTAGAAAATCATCCCACATACTTATTTCAGTCTTGAACAGTAGCCTTTCCTACTACAGACATCATTCCCATTTCCCTTTTGAACTATATCCTATTTACAGAATGTATTGCTTTTGTTGTTTCGAGTTCAGGTACAATCTAGGATACTTTGCCTTTAAAAGGATCCCATCAGCCACCCATCCATCTTCCTAAAATCTAACTTTTGAACAAGATCCTATTCCATCTTATGGCCTGTTGGAACCAACTTTCCTCCCCTGAATTGTGGCATGCCTTTTTCATGTCATACCACCATTTGGAGACTAATTGATGTGAATTGTTGCCATCCAAGCTCCGCCAAACTCCATATTTGGAATCCAACACTCTAGCTCAGAGTTCTCCCTGATGGTGAAATAGATCCCACTTCTACTATCCCTGGATAGCCTAATTGAATTTTGTCAAGTCTCTAATTCCAAAGTCTATTTTTTATTTTGATAGAGATGTTGTCTCCCATCTCACCCAAGCAATTTTATGGCTATCCATGTCTCCACCCCATAAGAACCTTCTTTGTAGTGTGACTAGCTTGTGTACCACCTTTGGAATCCTGAAAAAAGAAATAAAATAGATAGGAATTGAGTTTAGGGTTAACTTTATCAGATTCACCCTGCCCTCAAATTATAATGGCTTTTGTTTCCACTTTGCTAATCTACTCTCATATTTTTTAACTATGGGTTCCCAAGTCACACAACTTTTTGGGTTTGCCCCGACGAGGATACCCAAATAGGTAAATGGTACAACTAGTAAGCTACAATTGAAGTACAAGGCAACTTCATTCAACCATTGGGCAGATTTTCCAACAGCCCAAAACTGACTTTTTACATAGTTGATTTTTAGGCCTGATACCATCTCAAAACTCCTCAGTATTGCCTTGGACCTTTTTGTTTTTGCATTGATGTTTTATCAAAGAAAATGGTGTCGTCTGCATACTACAAGATGCTGATTTCTATTCCATCTTTTCCCTCCAATAACCCCTTGTACTTGTTTGCTTTTAGTACTTTTTCCATTAAACCCGTTAAGCCCTCAGTCACAATATTAAATAAGAGAGGGGCTAGTGGATCCCCTTCGCCACAATATTATCATAGTTTGGCACAATGTACTACAGAGTTATCCTGGATTCAGACCTTGTTGAATGAATTGCAAGTTCCCTTCAACACACCCATTGTATTATATGACAACCAAAATGTTGTTGCTCTTGCCCACAAACCTATCCTTCATGCAAGAACAAAGCATATGGACATTGATGTTTTCTTCGTTCAAGAGAATGTTTTAACCAAGTACATGATTGTTCACCATGTTCCTCCAGGGTATTAGAATATTGTACAAAGAGTTACAGTATCCTATTCCACTCTCTTAAGTTAGTAGTTAGGAGGTTAGTTATAGTTAGTTTGTATGTTAGTTATTGACAACTGTTGATAGTCGTCATAACTAACTACCTAACTCTATAAATATAGAATTTTAACACAAAAATTAGTACCCTTATAATATTTTCTCTTTACTTTGAAGTTTTATTTTTTTTCTTTTCCCTTTTCAATGATCTGTTAGAACTCTAATCTCATGAAAGAAATTAAAGAAAAAATAAAATACACTGACAAACGATAATATCTATATGATGTGACAAGAGAGACATAAACACATAGGAAAGGTGTCAATGGGGTGTGTAAAATATTTGGGTGCCCAAGTATCATTATAGGAATTTGTTGGGCTGTGACCAAAATCCATAGGGAAGTTTATTCTGTTATTTTTCTGTTTTGTCCTCTGCCTATATAAGGCAAGGATGCCCTGTATTTTACAGATAGGATAAGCTTTCACTTGTATATTGCAACCATAATAAAAGCTTTCTGTTTTTCCCTCCCGTGGATGTAGCCTTACTCAAGGTGAACCACGTAAAGCTATTTTTGGGTTCTTTCTCTCTCCTTTTCTATTCTGCTGCAATCTGTGTATGATATTTCTATTCTGTTGCATCTACTGCTACTGTTCTTGCTTGTTCTTCATCACTTCCACAACAAACTGGTATCAAGAGCTCAAGTTGCGATCAAGGGAATTCAAGATTCTCGTCTGAATATAAAGATCAAGCTGTGGGAGTTTTGTTTCTGGTTCTTTCGCTTCTTCTTTGTGATCAAGAACACTCAATAAATCATGTCAAACATAATCAGGATTGAGAAATTCAATGGAAAGAATAGCTTCAATCTGTGGCGCATCAAGATGCGTGCTTTGTTGAAGGAACAACGTGTTTGGGCTCCTGTTGCTTCTGCATATGTGAAGAAAGAAGTGGCTTTTGAATCAAAAGAAAAGGCCTCTGTTTCAAAGACTGAAGAACTTGCAAAACAAGAAGAAAAGGCTCACTCACTAATCTTGCTTTCCTTGTCTGATGCAGTTTTATATGAAGTTGCAAATGAAGAAACTGCAAGTGGCTTATGGCTCAAGTTGGAAAAACTGTATACGACTAAGTCAATCTGCAACAAGCTCTTCTTGAAGAGGCATCTGTTTGGTCTACACATGAGAGAAGGTACATCTCTTAAGGATCATCTTGATGAATTAAATTCTATTTTGATGGAATTAAGAGATATAGATGTTAAGATAGAGGATGAAGATGCTGCCACGATTCTGTTAGCCTCTCTACCACCATCATATGAGAGCTTTGTCAATTCTCTTAGTGTTGGTAAGGAATTTGTCACCATGGAGGAGGTGAAATCCAGCTTATACTCAAGGGAACTTTGATCTAAAGCACCTGGAAATTCTGAAGAATCAAATGGATCTGGTCTTGTTGTCTCTAACTCTAACAAGAACATCAAGAAAAAGGTGTTTAAAGGAAAGAAGAAGACTCATGTCAATCCAAAGGATATCTGTAACTACTGCAAGGAGCCAGGTCTCTAGAAGAAAGATTGTCCTAAGAAAAAGGGCAAACCATCTACTGCTGTTGCCAAGGAAGGTTCCACATCTGAAAATGAGCTTGTTCTCTCAGTTGCTGATCATCACCAACATTCTGAAAATCAGTGGATATTAGACTCTGGCTGTTCCTTTCATATGTGTCCTAAAAAAACCTAGTTTGACACCTATGAAGAGAAATCGGGTGGAAATGTCTTCATGGGAAATGATGTCTCATGCAAGACAATTGGAATTGGCACAGTAAAAATCAAGATGCATGATGGAATTATCCGAACACTCACTGAAGTTAGGCATGTTCCAGAGCTGAAGAAGAACCTAATCTCTATAGGTATTATGGATGGAAAGGGGTTCAAATGCAGCACCGAAAATAGGGTCATGAAAATTCATAAAGGCTCTACAATGGTGATAAAGGGTATAAAGAGGGGTAATCTCTATATACTTCAAGGTACAACATGTGTTGAGGATGGTCAAGTTACTGTTGCATCAAGATCAAATAAGAGCATACCTGACTTAACTCAATTATGGCACATGAGGCTAGGTCATATGAGTGAAAAAGGTATGATGATACTTCAAAAACAACAGTTGTTGGGAAATCAGAAACTAGATGAACTTAAATTTTGTGAGCATTGTGTTTTTGGCAAGCAACATATGATTAAATTTCCTAAAGCAATTCACACCACCAAAGGAACTCTTGATTACATTCATGTTGACTGTTGGGGGCCTGCAAGAGTACCTTCACTAGGTGGTGGAAGGTATTTTCTGTCCATAATTGATGACTACTCAAGAATGACATGGATCTACATCATGAGTCAGAAGAGTCAAGCTTTCAAATGCTTCAAAGAATGGAAGACACTGATTGAAAAACAAATTGAAAGGAAAGTTAAAAGACTCAGAACTGATAATGGCTTGGAGTTTTGCTCAACGGAATTTAACAAATTTTGCAGAGATGAAGGGATTGCTAGACAACTTACTGTTAGGAACACTCCTCAGCAAAATGGAGTTGCTGAAAGAATGAATAGAACACTCCTGGAAAGAACAAGATGTCTATTGTCCTATGCTGGTCTCAACAGAAGTTTTTGGGGAGAAGCTATCAATACAACTTGCTTTCTAATTAATAGAACACCCTCTACTGCTATAGGACTTAAAACTCCTATTGAAATATGGAATGGCAAAACAACAAACTACTCAAACCTAAGAGTATTTGGCTGCAATGCCTATTATCATGTTAATGTAGAAAGGGTCTGTTCATGGGTTATGGTGATGGAGTGAAAGGCTATAGGATCTGGTCACCAACTGAAAGGAAAGTTCTTCTCAGCAGAGATGTAATTTTTGATGAATCACATCTGTTTCATCCCAAGCTTGAGGTTCCAATTGCTGGAACATAGAGCTGCCATTCTCTTCAAGAAAAGGATGTAGAATCTATAACCAAAGACTCAGAAAAAGGGGGTCATTCTGAAACATCTCCTATGGTTCTTCAAGAAGGTGAGAAATTAGAAGATTTCAGTGCAAATGAGTCTCATTTGGCTACTGAACCTGATCCTCCACGGCTCAATTCTGAAATCAATCAGAGACCAAAAAGGGTCACTAAACCTCCTAAAAGATATGGTTTTGAAGACATGGCTGCCTATGCATTACATGCAGCTGAAGAAATAGATTCAAATGAACCAGCCACCTACCAAGAAGCTATCAATTCTCCTAATACCACTGATATTTCATCTTCTTACACTTCTTCTTTTTCTCTTTCTCCTTCTTGACCTTTGATCTTCTGACACTTTTTCTTCATGTTTTGCAAACTAGATCCAAATCAGGTAATCATTTACCTACAAATCCTTTACTTCTTCTAACTAGACATGGCAATGACACCCGTACCCGTGGGTATCCGCCTAAACTTGTCGCGATTTTGACGGGGAATGCCCGAGTTGACAGAGTACGGATTTGGGTTCGGGGATTATCCGACTTTTTTAATCGGGGTCGGGGATGCCACTACCCATTCTGTACCCATTCTCGTAACTACCCCGATGATGAAATTATTAAAATTTTATTAATTACTTGTTATTTTTTTATATAATTTTTAGATAATTTAAGATTCTTTTCTTGATGATTTTTATAGACAAATACGTTGCAAATACAAGTAGTTAAAAATAAATGTGTAACAATCATTTTTTTTTAAATCATATTTTCAATATAATTTTTTTACAAAAAAAAACTTTTTTACAAATCTGAACCGGGAATGGGGCGGGGACGGGGATACCCGATACCCGATACCCGATGGGTACGGGGTAACAAATTTTAACCCATCGGGTATCGGGGACGGGTACGGGTATAGGTTGGGGAGTCGGGGTCGGGGACTGGGAAGGCAATACCCGTCCCCGCCCCGCGCCATTGCCATGTCAACTTCTAACTCATATTGAACCAAAGAATGTGAAACATACCTTGACTTCTCGAAACTGGTTGTCAGTTATGCAACTAGAATATGAAGCATTGATGAAGAATAATACTTAGGATCTAATACCTTTTCCATCTAACAAGAAGGCTATTAGCTATAAGTGGGTATTTAGGGTGAAAGAAAATGCATATGGTTCAATAAATAAGTATAACTGGTTGCCAATGGATTCAATCAAGTGTAAGGGTTTGATTTCAGAAACCTTTTCTCTACTAGTAAAACCAGTTACTATTAGAATTGTTTTTACTTTAGCTATTACAAATCAGTGGGATCTTGGTCAATTAGATGTAAATAATGCTTTTCTGAATGACTTACGTAATGGGACTGTTCACAAGTCTCAGCCTCCTAGATTTAAACGGTTTAATACTTCTCTAGTGGCAAAGTGAATAAAGCTTTCTATGGCCTTAAGCAGGCCCTAGACAATGGTTTGAAAGACTGCAATCTACTCTCCTTCAGTTTGGTTTTGTGGCAAAAAAGTGTGATCCCTCTCTTTTCATTTACAAGACTGGTTCTCACACTACTTATCTCTTAGTCTATGTAGATGATATCATCATTAATGGCAGTTCTTCATAGTTGATTCAACACCTAACCACTCAACTCAACTCAAAATTTTCTCTTAAACAACTTGTTCAACTGGATTACTATTTTGGCATTGAGACTAAATCTCTTTCTAACAAGTCCTTATTTCTCACTCAAAGCAAGTATAAAAGGGATTCACTATAGAAGACTAAAATGGAAGAAGCTCAGTCAATCTCTTCTCGTAAGGCTTCCAACTATAAACTTAGTAAAATAGGCTCACAGCTATTTACTAATCCCACTTAATACAGGTCTATAGTGGAAACTTTTCAATGCTTGACCATCACTAGACCATAGATTAGTTACTTTGTGTACCAGGTTTGTTAATTTATGGTCAATCCCCTAGAGTCGCACTGAACTGTGATGAAAAGAATCTTAATGTACATGAAAGGAATAATTTTGCATGGTCTTCATCTTCAAGCAATTGTTTTGGGTCAACCTTACTTTGTTTGGGCCCTTTGTGTTGTGGACTAGGGATATCAACAGGGTGAGGCGGGGGCGTGGAGTACTCCCACGCTCCCCATCCTCGCCCCCCAGCTTCCCCGCGACCCTGTGGGGCCTATATTTTTAAACAAAAAATATTAATTTTAAATTCTAATACAAATAAGTTTAAAAAACACTTAAAAAGTCTCACCAACATAATATTCAAATTCAAATAATCCATATGCACTTAAACTCAAATAAACAAACATGGACAACAAATTTAATTTGAAATAATACAAACATAATGTTCAATAATAATACAAATAGTTCGAACTACAAATATTATTTTGTAATATTTTGAACAACGAACAAGTCTTGAGTTCTCTCATTCATCAACCAAGTAAAGCATATGGATCTATACTATTCCAAAATAATATGATTTGATGGAAGATAACTATCAACCAAGAAGAAAAAGAGAGACAAACAAAACAAGTATCTTGCACTTGCAAAAGAAAATACCCCATTAAATTGAAACTGGAATTTTATGTAACACTTTTTATGTTTATCCATAAGTTTTCCAGAAAAGCGCATATTGGATTAAGGTACATTAGATTAGATTCCAATACATCCTAGAGCTATTAAAAATATGGATTCGTTTAAAATATGTCAACATGAGTCTAGAGTTGTTGCAGCCAGTCAACCAAGAACCGTGATAAATAATGCTTAATCATCATGATAAATATAATATTTTGAATTGTTTTTCATCTTTTCGTTGTGTTTTCTCCTTGAATTTTTATTTGCAATATAAGCCCATGTTGTGCTTTCATTGAATTCTTGTTTTTGTTTCTTAATATTTAATTATAATATTTCTTGTGAATTTCTTGATTTTTTGGCTTTGACTCATTAATTTTCTGTCTTTATTGTAGTATACGCTTTTCCGATTCTTAATGTGAGCCGCTGCTATTTGTGTGTCTTAAGAGACCTTAATTTTGTTGTTTATTTAGGTGTTTTCCTATAGAAATTGAAATCTTGAGCTAATCTTTTTATGTTTTGATTTTGTTTTTTTACATGTTCTGCAGTGATAATTTCATAAGTAAATTCATATGTCATTTTCAAATTATTGAGAATAAAAATTCTGTTACTTAGCAGAATTTATAATTTATTTATTTATAATTTTGTTGCTGAGCAGATTTTGTAATTTATTTATTTATAACTCTGTCATTGAGCTGAATTTATACTTTATTTATTGATGATTCGATTACTCAGCAGAATTCATAATTTATTTATTTATTTATAATGCTGTTATTTAACAAAATTATAATTTATTTATTGAAAATTATGCTATGCAGCATAATTAATTATTTATATTATTATAAAAGGGTTTGTCTAACTACCTTATTTTTAATTTTAATGACCCTTAGAATTTTGACCATTGCTTTATAATTTGGATTCAACCATTATTGATATGACTATGACGTTTAATGAATGCATTGTCTTTAATTTTTCTTTTATGTCATTTTTTATTCATATCATTTATGTATAAAATTAAAATTTTATAATTATTATTAAAATTTAATACTTAAAATTATATTAAAATGCATAAATATATGTAATAAAGTTATAAAATATTAAAATCTTAATAATTATTATTTTTAATTAATTATAAAAATCTATTCTTTATTCACTCTAGGTAAATATTTATCATGAAAAAACTTTTGGTGTATAGTTTTCATTTATTTTAACTTTTCAAAAAATGAATTTTAATTTTTTCAATTTAGTGAAATACATAAAATAGTTCTCATTTTACATTTGACATTATGATCTGATTGTTCATTTTACATATTTCAATAAATTAAAAGAAATTAAACTTAAAATGTTTCTAAAGTTAAAATAAATGAAAACTTCTTTTATAGATTTTTATAATTAGTTATTAAAATTTTAATACTTTATAATTTGTCTAATTATATTTATGTATTTTACTATAATTTTTATTATTAACTTTTAAGTAATAAGTATAAAATTTTAATTTTATACATAAATGATATAAATAATAAATTAAAAATGATACATTAATTGTAATAGTCATAAAATAAAGATAGAATTGAAAATATAAAAGAATTGTCTAAATTTTATTGATCATTAGAAATGGGTGATTTTATCCGATTTTCACTTGGAATGAGTTAGACAAACCCTTGTAAAAAAAAGTTTTTAACTCCTTCTATGTTCTCATAGCCGGTCCCAAGTCCGGACAAAGGAAAAGGGTTTTGATATTAAGAAATGTAAATTATTATAGTCTTTTGGATATAATTTGTGATTGGAAGTTGAGTAAGAACTTTTCCATTATAATCACATTTTAATTAAATTCAATTAACAAGAGATTTCTGAGGAGTCTCTTACTTTTTGGATAACAAACAAAGTGTGTTTAGTAACTTTTATAAATCAATTCTTATAGTGTTGATGGTAGCATCTTCATTGGTGGCATCTTTGACTGAGCAGTCTCATATTTCATTGGCGTGTGGAGTGGCGTTGCCGCATTTATCATTTGGGACTGACCACGAGAGTAACATTTCTATCCATATGTTTTGCAGTCGGCGTGGCTGCCAATACCGAGAAGCATTATTTCCACCGAGTCTATGTTTGGAGGTCATTAAAAAATTTTATATGGTTAATTATTTAGTGTCCTTTTAATTGGTTTTATTCTATGCATTTTTTAGCCTAAATTATAAAAATAAGCTTCATTCATCATTTGACTGATCCTGTTCTAATTAATTTTCAACCAAGTACTAGTACTTTAGTGTATAAGGATCACGTG
The DNA here is from genome assembly GCF_000004515.6 of Glycine max. Lineage (NCBI taxonomy): Eukaryota > Viridiplantae > Streptophyta > Magnoliopsida > Fabales > Fabaceae > Glycine > Glycine max. The sequence goes on from NC_038246.2 coordinate 35,355,459, forward strand.
TGTTTCTTAATCTGATTTTGTATCAGGTGAATACTGATGGTCAGAACAAATTCATTGTCTTAATGTCATATTTTATGCTAATTCCAGCTGCATTGGTTCTGTACTAGCTAATTTATCTCTGCCTTCTGCTACTTCTAGAGTTCTACCGAAACGATTGGGTTGGTTGAAATGTTCAGTTTCTGATCTCATTAGACTATTGACTTGAGTCATTTGTACGTGCTATAGTACCATTGGTTTGGTTTCCAAAGGTTGACTGTTAGTCATCTTATTAGATTTATCATGTGCTAATTTTTAATGTTGTGTTCTTATAAAATGATTGAAATGTATGGAAACTAGAAACTAATTGCCATTGCTGGATATTGTAATAATTAAAAATTAGGATAAGTTCAGTTTCAAAAGCTGTTAGACACTAATGAATACTGTGGTTTGTAAACGTTAGCCACTGATAGGCATTCAACCAAAGATAGGGACAGCATATTCATGTGATATTGGCTATGAAAGATTTCTTGGCCCTGAAGTTTGTTCAATAGTCACTTTTTAGATTTCTTCTATTATGGAATCCTAAATTTGTTTTTTTCTGTTGTGAATGAGTGAACCCATCTCAAGAATGAATTAATTATATATTGATGGTCTTGAGATGTATACCTGAACCTATATCATGTTTTCAACAGTTATGTTTGTGAACTAATTCCATTTTAATTTTGAAATATTTTTAACTTTTGCTTTAACGGGACGGGGTTCAAGATATAGCAAAATGAGTTGCTTGCAGATTGTCCAACTAATTAAAGAGAATATTTTTTTTGTTTACTCCTCTACATGTATAGCATTTTTACAAATACTTGTCTTGTAAGCATTAAAAGTATTACTAATATAGAAATATTACAATAAAGTTTGTTCCTTGATTCAAGGAATAATAAATTAAACAAATAATAGCTAATAATGATAAAGATCTTATTTTAAAACAAAATAAATCAAATCTCTGATTCATTTAATTTAATATAGGAAACTGTAATATCTTCTATTAATTCCTACACCCCCACTTAATTCGGTGCATAGATATCTAACATGCCCAACTTGCTTGCCAATTTCTACACCCCCACTTAAGTTGGTGCATAGATATCTAGCATGTCCAACTTGCTTGCTAAACACTCAAGAATGGGTCTTGCTAGGCTCTTGGTCAAGATGTTAGATGTTTGCTGATTGGAAGACATAAATGACAAGCAAATAATTCCAGCATCCAATTTCTTCTTTATAAAGTGGCGATCAATCTCAATGTGTTTCATTCTATTCTATCATGTTGAATAGGATTGTGAGCTAAACTGACTTACAACACACTCAAAAAGCAATGCTGTTGGATATGAGACAAGTAAATCAATTTTCCAACTAACCTTTGATATCTTCGAACATCAACGGGAACACTTCCTTTTCCCTAAAGTTTCCCATTGAGATCCATGGGAGTATCCGCTGGTCTACAACCGCTCATTCCAGTTTCTTTCAAGTGGTCTAGAATATACTTATGTTGGGAAACAACAATTCCTCTTTTTGAGCAAGCAACCTCCATTCCAAGAAAGTACCTCTAGGATCCCAAGTCCTTGATCTCAAATTCTGCTGCCAAGTTCTTTTTTAGCCTAGCCAATTCAACTTCATCATCTCTAGTGAGGATGATGTCGTCAACATAGACTATTAGTGTAGCAAATTTTCCTTTAGAAGAAAATTTTGTAAATAAGGTATGATCTGATTGGCCATGGGAATATCCTTGTTTTTTTAACTGATTGGGCAAATTTTTCAAACCATGCCCTGGGAGACTTCTTGAGTCCATAAAGAGACTTTTCTAGTTTACAAACCTTTGTCCCAACTTTGTGTTTGGAGCCAGGATGACTATCCATGTATACCTCTTCCTCCAAGCCATTGTCGAGGAATGCATTTTTAACATCTAATTGGTGCAAAAACCAATCCAAGTTTGCATCAAGTGATAGGAGAATTCTAACTGTGTTTGTGACCGGGGCAAAGGTCTCTGAGTAGTCTATACCATAGGTCTTAGTGAATACCTTAGCCACCAAGTAATAAGGAAGACTTTCTTATTTTATTCAAGCAGTAAAAGTAATGCTTATATAGAAATATTACAATAAAGTTTGTTCCTTGATTTAAGGAATAATATAGGAAACAAATAATAGCTAATAATGATAAAAATCTTATTTTAAAACAAAGTAAATCAAATCTATGATTCATCTAATATAGGAAACTGCAATATCTTCTATTAATTCCTACAATGATACTTGAGCACCCAAATATTTTAAACACCCCATTGACACATTTTCTATGTGTTTATGTCTTTCTTGTCACATCAAATAGCTATTATCGTTTGTCAGTGTATTTTATTTTTTTTCTTTAATTTATTTCATGCTATTAGTGTTCTAACAAATCATAGAAAGGGGAAAAGAAAGAAAATAAAACTTCAAAGTAAAGAGAAAATATTATAAGAGTACTAATTTTTGTGTTACAATTCTATACTTATAGAGTTAGGTAGTTAGTTATGACGATTGTAAACAGTTGTCAATAACTGATATGAACCCTCATTACACAAAGACTGACTTAGGATCGTCTAGGATTAAACCTTGTTGGAAAATTCAGAAAATTGATTAAGAAAAGGATGGGAAATTTGCAAGATTCAAGGGCTAGGCAGTGCTAATTTCCTGGGACTTAATAAGGTGAATCTTGGCATAAAATGGATGAATGAGATGGTAAAATGTAGGTTAAGTGGTGACTGGACAGAAATATAAAAATGGCTATAACTCAAGCTACAGGGCTCCAAATGAGGTGATTCCAAAACAAGGTGAAAGCTCTCGTTTTGAATTTCAATTTAGACTCAAGAATCACTTAATTTGAACGAGTAAAATGAGAGTTATGGTCACGAGATAATTCTAGGAAGAATTGGATTTTCTGGAAATTGGAGTTTGAAAGAACAAGGTTGAAGATGAAATGGTGGAAGGAAAGAATCACCCTTTCCAGCGAGAGCAACACACAAAGGATGTGAAAGACCTTTGATATAGCCAGGATGTTCTTGAATCACTCAAGAACTTAGGAGAATCACTCTCACTAAGATAAAAGAGATAAACTCTAATTTTTCTGAATAAAACTCAACTTGTGTTTATTGATAAAATGGTTCAGCTTATATAGAAGCTTTACATCAGATTTTAGTAATGATCCACTAACCTAGAATTAAAAGAACTTAATGCCAATAACCTAGGGAATTAAAATAACTTAATGGCTGAGTGTAACTGAAATTGTGGCAACCAAAAGTCACCCCCAACAGCCATCAAGCCAGCCACCATTTGGTCTCCCAAAAGGCTGATGCCTAGGTTGCCAATTGGGCCCTTATTAAAACTTGAACTAAACCAAACTAAAGCCCTTTTAGTTGATTAACCCAAACCATATTTTTGGTCAGCCAACTTTACAAGGATTGGGCCATTATTTAGACAAACTAAACACTCTAAAATTGAGACAAAGTGGTGCCATTTAGTCCTCCTCCATTTGGGCCATGATACAACTCACAACCTTGGACTTTTCTCCTTGAAACTTGGGCTTGTAATCAAATAGTATGGACATCACTCGTTGAAGAGCTTCCTTGGCTTTCCTTGTTCTAGCCCTTGTCATAGGTCCTCCAAGTCCTTCCAGTGGATCCTTGCCCTTACTCTTGGTCATGTCCTCATCAATAACTAACATACAAACTAACTATAACTAACCTCCTAACTACTAACTTAAGACACTGGAATTGGATACTACAACTCTCTGTACAAAACTCTAATACCCCCCTCCCCTCAAAGTAAATGTGGGTGAGACTTTAAGGGAGTCTCAAGCACTTTGAATTTGACTCTCAGAAAAATAAATTTGCTTGGAGAAAGTTGCTTTGTAAGAGCATCTGCCCATTGATTTAGTGCAAGAACATGGTGAACAACCATTTACTTGGTTAGAACTTTCTCTCGAACGAAGAAAACATCAATCTCTATATGCTTTGTTCTTGCATGAAGGATAGGTTTGTGGGCAAGAGCAATAACATTTTGGTTGTCATATAATACAATGGATGTGTTGAAGGGAACTTGTAATTCATTCAACAAGGTCTGAATCTAGGATTATTCTGCAGTACTTTGTGCCAAACTATGATAATATTGTGGCGGAGGGGATCCACTAGCCCCTCTCTTATTTAATATTGTGACAGAGGGCTTGACGGGTTTAATGGAAAAAGCACTAAAAGCAAACAAGTACAAGGGGTTATTGGTGGGAAAAGATGGAATAAAAATCAGCATCTTGTAGTATGCAGATGACACCATTTTCTTCGATGAAACATCCATACAAAACGTGAAGGTCCTCAAGGCAATACTGATGATTTTTGAGATGGTATCAGGCCTAAAAATCAACTATGCAAAAAGTCAGTTTGGGGCGGTTGGAAAATGTGCCCAATGGTTGAATGAGGCTGCCTTGTACTTCAATTGTAGCTTACTAGTTTTACTATTTACCTATTTGGGTAACCTCGTTGGGGCAAACCCAAAACGTTGTGCCACTTGGGAACCTATAGTTAAAAAATGGGAGAGTAGATTAGCAAAGTGGAAACAAAAGCCATTATCATTTGAGGGCAGGGTGACTCTGATAAAGTCAATACTGAGGATTCCAAAGGTGGTACACAAGCTAGTCACACTACAAAGAAGGTTATTATGGGGTGGAGACATGGATAGCCATAAAATTACTTGTGTGAGATGAGAGACAACATCTCTATCAAAACAAAAAGGCGGCTTAGGAATTAGAGACTTGACCAAATTCAATCAGGCTATCCTGGGATAGTAGAAGTGGGATCTATTTCACCATTAGGGAGAACTCTAGGCTAGAGTGTTGGATTCCAAATATGGAGGTTGGCGAAGCTTGGATGGCAACAATTCACCTCAAGCAGTCTCCAAATGGTATGACCTAAAAAAGGGGTGCCGCAATTCAGGGAGGAAAGCTAGTTCCAACATGGCATAAGATGGAATAGAGTCTTACTCAAAAGCTAGATTTTGGGAAGACGGATGGGCGGCTGATGGGATCCCTTTAAAGGAAAAGTATCCTAGACTGTACCTAAACTCGAAACAAAAAAAGCAATACATTTTGCAAATAGGAGACAGTTCAAAAGGGAAATGGGAATGGTGTCTACAGTGGAAGAGGCTACTGTTCGAGACTGAAATAAGTATGTGGGCTAATTTTCTGGAGGAAATACAAGCTATTAATGTAAATCTCCAACAATCGGATAAATGGGTATGGACAAATGATACCAGTGGAAAATACACAGTTAGAAGTGCATACCAATTAATGGACAGGAACTAAAAAGATAATAACACAGAAACAATTTTTCATGCCATATGGAAGCTAAAAATACCAAACAAGGTAACATTTTTTGTCTGGAGATTAATGAGGGACAGATTGCCCACTAAATTGAACTTGACGCGAAGAAATATAAACTTCAATGATACGCTTTGCCCATTCTGTACAAAAAAGAAGGAGGAGGATGCAGGGCATTTGTTCTTCAGCTGTTACAAAATTAGGCAGATTTGGTGGGAATCCTTGTCTTGGATCAACATGGTGGGACCTTTTTTGCAACACCCAAGGCAGAATTTCATGTAGCACTTGGTCTGCAATACACACCTTGGTATCAAGTCACAGAGATGGTTAATTTGGTGGGTGGCACTAACTTGGAGTAAATGGAACCATAGAAACATAATCATATTTTCAAACGATAGCCCCAACACCAGTAAGATACTGGATGATGTAACATCCCAATTTTTGTAATCTAGATTAAAAAGGATTGTTATTTATAAATAAATAGAGTTTTAGAAAAATGATGAGATTTTATAAATAAATAAATAAGGAGATATAATTATTAATTAAAATAATGATTTGAGAGAAAATAAAAAGGGTATTTCATTTATTTGTTTGATAGAAAATAAAATAGAGTTTGTTTTTATAAAATAAATAAATAAATAAATATAGAACAAATAATAGGCTGAATATCCTAGGTATAAATAATTATGTTAAGTTAGGTGCCTCTTTTTGGCCTCATTTTCATTTTTCCCCTTCTCCTCTCAAAACCCTTTCTTTTTCCCGCAGCCCACCAAACTGGTCTCAGAAAAATGACGATCTCGTACTCGTTCACCGTTGGATCGTCGTGAAATTTGAGTACCACGTTTGCAACCAAATTTCGAACATTCTGTCCGTTGGGAATTTCAAAATCATATATGAGCTTAGAGGAAAACCCTTCACATTGTAGCATTTTAATTTCCCGCAGAAACCCAAAACTGTCTCGGTAAAACTACGATCTCGGTTTTGTTAACCGTTCAATTTTCATGAAATTTGGATATGTTGTTTGAAATTCAATTTCGCACACTTCCACCATTGGGATTCTTGAGATAATATTCGTGGAGGGAGAAAAAGGAATCACATGAAGACAGTACAAGTGAAGGTTTCAATCTCTTCTCCGTCTCTCTGACGTTTGGGAATTCTATCGGAGCAGTCAGAGGAATAAATGAAAGAATCTCAAGGAACCGCTAGAAATGTTACTATCGCTGGCTGAAGACACGTGAGTCCGCTCAGAGGTAAGGGATGAGTTATTCACAATTGGGAGTTAGTGAGAACATGTGTAGGGATCCATAGAGAACTAAATTTGGGTTTATTTTAGGATGTTAATTGAATTATAATTTTTCTTTATGATTATGAATGCAATATTATTGTGTTCTATGTACCAATTGATGTCCTTATGAGAATTGATTGATAAACTTGAGTGCTCTTGATGTCTTTGTGTTTAACCCATGATTTTGATTAATTGATTTTGATACAATTGTGAGAAACTATTTTAGAAGCTTTACATCCCATATTGTGATAAAATCTTTTGTATAAATTGTTATGTTGAGGTTATGAAATGATGATTCAAACTATGAGTATGTGATAAATTGAACATGTGACGGATGATGAAATACATGTGTATTGAGATGAGATGTGTGTATTGAGTTGTGAACTATGAACTGTGCAATCACACAATTGTAAGACCCTTTAAGGACGACGAGTATTGTGATGGGATCCACTGTGGGAACCCGACGAGTTAAAATGATTTTGAAAGCAATTGAGTAAATGTGTGTATTGCATAGTTCATAGATAAAGTGTATATGATTCATGAGGTGTGATAACATGTTAAATTGAGATTATACCATTGTGATTGGGATTAAGTGTATGTGATAAATTGAGTATGTATATGATTGATATATATATATATGTGCATTGAAGTGTTGTGTGCATTGAGTTGTGAACTATGAATTGTATAATCACACGATCATAAGTCCCTTCAAGGGCGACGAGTTAATGCTAAGTTCCTTTTAGGGCGACGAGTTGATGCTAAGTCCCTTTTAGGGTGACGAGTTGATGTTAAGTCCCTTTAAGGGCGACGAGTTAATGATAAGACCCTTAAAGGGCGATGAGTTAAAATTATTTGAGAACAATTGAGGAGTTGTGTGTTTTGTACAGTTCATAGATAGAGTCTGTGTGCTAAAATGTTTTCTGGGTTGGACCTGAATCAGGAGGGAGAGGCCCTGACGGACTCTTTGAAGTGTAGGCCTTGGGGGTCACACGGTTTGAGTGCTCCTTTAAGCCTATGTTGATCCCATATGGTTGGAGCATTCTCGCAAAACACTGTGACCTGACTGGTCTCCCTATGATATTACCTAGTGAGAGTGACTTGACTTATTATTGTGTGGTTTCTCTTGTCATGTACTCCTAGGCGCCCGACGAGGTTTTTCACTGACATGGTACCACATTGCATATAGGCTTGAGTCTTAGCATAACTGTCGCATACGCTTGTTAATTGTTTATTATGAAATTGATGTGTTCTTATGTCTTGATCAAAGTGTGTGATTCCTGTGTATAGTGATTGATGATTGAAAGGTGTGATTGATGGATGAAAAGTGTGATTGATGAATGACAAAGTGATGAAATAATGTGAGATATGCTAAGTAAATTGTATTTGGCTACTATATGTTGTGTTGTTTCTCCCTAATAGTTAGAAATGTGATAACTCACTCCCGGTTTGCTGTTTGTGTTTGGATCCTGTGATGATCTTGAACTTTGTGTTCGGGGGAGCAAATGAATAGGTGGATGACTATGAAAAACCTCATGCTAGAGGACACGGGAACACCACGTTTTGATAGGATGTGACATTAGGATATAGGTTCTATATTAATTGTATGAGACTTAGATGACCTTCTTTGAGTCGAGATGACTTTATTATTTATTTGGACAAGTTTGAATATGATGTAGAAGAAAGTGAATGTGAGCCTTTTACCCATTTGAAAAGCTTGCATTTAAAAATGTTTTAAAAATACTTTTAATTAATATTTGAATTTTTATTCCTTTATTAATATATATGTGAGGGGTAGAGGGTGTCACAAATGATGCCATTTTTTTTTTGTTGGAGCTAGTTGAGGAACCTGGAAAAAGGATTTGACAATCCTTTTCATCAATGGTCAAGCCATATCAGAGATTAGTTTGTATTATAGCTCCACAGATAGGGATCACCAATATATACTTAAAGTTTTGGTTCTTTATTCCATCACGATTAGTTTGTATTAGGGAACCAAACCTCCACATGGGAGACTTCATTGATGATTGTAAAAATCACAGTACGACTTATACTAAAACTTACCTAATATATAATATTATTTTTGCGGATAAAAAATGATAATCTACCTCTGTACTTGACCTTGCAACCAATTACTGCTTTCGAGACCACCAATATATAATATTAGACCCAAACATCTGACAACACCTGAAATTGACCTTTTGTGATCAATATTTGATTCCCAATCTACAATAGGAGTATCAATTTGTACCATAAATGGGGATCCCCGAAGGGACTATCCTATTCGGGGCCCACAGACAGGGAATATTTTCCCACGGGACGGGGATGGGGATAAATATTTCGTCATAGGCACGACAAGGATGGGGACAAGGATCATTTCCTCCGCCCCACAAGTCCCCACTCTGAGGAAATTACAAAATTGCCCTTATATTTTAAGAAATCCTAACAACTCAGTCCCACTCAAAGCTGAAACCCTCAAATAACTCGTTCACTTCACTTCTCACCCTAGACCATGTCGCACCGTTCACTTCTCCCTAGACTACACCATTGTCACCCAGTCCCATCACCACTCACTGCCAGTCACCTTGGAGTGTAAGTGTTGGCTACTCTCTTCTTGCCAATTTTGTTTGCTACACATTGCCTTCATTGTTTTTTTTCCTTTGGTTTTGCTTGATCATTTCGAAATTACATTTTACATTTGAAAGTTTTAATCTTCTATTTTCTTTGGCTAGTTGGTTGCTCGGATTTGATTTTTCAGGTCAAACCCATGTTTGCTTTCATGTTTTGATTACCTGAACTTCTTTTATTTCTTTGATAGATCATTTTTTTAATTAATGGTCATGGATGGTATTACAAATTATGCCCATGGTCCATCATTGACTATATATAATTTGGGGATCAACTATTCCTTGTTTGTTTTTCTTGTCTTTTTTTTGTAATAAATTGTTACTTTCACCAGAATGATGAATGTGGTACACTGGCATTAAAAGTATATGTTTAGTTTCCCATTCTATTTTCTTAGCACTTATAATGGGATTATTAGTTATTAAACAAATATTCATTGTAACAGGTAACTTAAAAGTTCTATTATGTTTGACCATTGTATAAATCCATGGATATTAAAAAATTGAATGATTATTTATTTGTTTTCACTGATAATTGTCTAAAATGTGAAACTAATTAGACCAATTCTCTTTGAATTACACCCAAAGATTTTCTAGCAATTTCACACTAACTTACATCCTGGCTCTTAGCTATGAATAAGTTAGTGTGTTCTTTAGACTAAGTTCTTAAATTATTTTTACGACATAGTATAAATAAGATATTATACTTACTAAAAATCTAAACACTCTTGGTCAATCTGACTTTCAGTAATTCACTTTAATCTCTTTTATATATTTTCTAATGGTGTTTTATATATTCTTTATCTGATTTTATGTATTTCAATTTGATATTTATGCTACTCTTATATTTATATTGGTGACTAGTTGATCAAGGCATTATTTATCATGATTCTTGGTTGACTGGCTACAACCACTCTAGACTCATGTTGACTTATTTTAAACGAAACCATATTTTTAATAGCTCTAGGATGCATTGGAATCTAATCTAATGTACCTTAATCCAATATGTGCTTTATGTAAAACTTATGGATAAGAATAAAAAGTTTTACACAAAATTCCAATTTAAATTTAATGGGGTATTTTCTTTTGCAAGCGCAAGATACTTGTTTTGTTTGTCTCTATTTTTCTTCTTGTTGTGTTTTGGAAGCTATATTCATGAAGCATTTGTAGAAGGTTGGTTTTCTAGGGGCCGGGAATGAGAAGAAAAACATATCTTGTTTTGTTTTCTTGGCTGATAGTTATCTTCCATCAAATCATATTGTTTTGGAATAGTATAGATCCATATGTTTTACTTTGTTGATGAATGAGAGAACTTAAGACTTGTTGGTTGTTCAAAATATTACAAAATAATATTTATATTTTGAATTATTTGTATTATTATTGAATGTTATGTTTGTATTATTTCAAATTAAACTTGTTGTCCATGTTTTTTTATTTGAGTTTAACTGTATATGGATTATTTGAATTTGAATATTATGTTGGTGAGACTTTTTAAGTGTTTTTTAAAATTATTTGTATTAGAATTTAAAATTAATATATTTTTAAATAAAATGGGTCCCACAGGGACGGGGTGGGGGTGGGGTAGCTGAGGGGCGAGGACGAGGAGCATGGGAGAACTCCCAACCCCTGCCCCACATCGTTGACATCCTAGTCCGCAACACAAAGGGCCCGAACAAAGTAAGGTTGGCCCAAAACAATAGCTTGAAGATGACAACCATGCAAACTTGTTTCTTTCAAGTACATTAAGATTGTTTTCATTACAGTTCAATATGACTCTAGGGGATTCACCATAAATTAACAAACCTGGTTCACAGAGTAACTGATCTATGGTCTAGTGATGGTCAAGCATTGTAAAGTATCCACTATAGACGTGTATGAAGTGGGATTAGTAAACAGATCCGAGCCTATTTTACTAAGTTTACAGTTGGAGACCATGGGAGAAGATATTGTCTGAGCTTCTTCCATTTTAGTCTTCTATAGTGAATACCTTTTATACTTGCTTTGAGTGAGAAGTAAGGACTTGTCAGAAAGAGATTTAGTCTCAATACCAAAATAGTAATCCAGTTGACCAAGTTGTTTAAGAGAAAATTTTGAGTTTAGTTGAGTGGTTAGGTGTTGAATCAACTATGAAGAACTACCATTAATGATGATATCATCTACATAGACTAAGAGATAAATAATGTGAGAGTCAGTCTTTTAAATGGAAAGAGAGGGATCACACTTGTTTGCCACAAAACCAAATTGAAGGAGAGTAGATTAGAGTCTTTCAAACCATTGTCTAGGACCTGCTTAAGGTCATAGAAAGCTTTATTCACTTTGCACACTAAAGTATTAGACTGTTGAAATCCAGGAGGCTATGACTCGTAAACAGTCTCATTACGTAAGTCATTCAGAAAAGCATTATTTACATCTAATTGACCAAGATCCCACTGATTTGTAATGGCTAAAGTAAAAACAAAGTCTAATAGTAATCGGTTTTACTACTAGAGAAAAAGGTTTCAGAAATCAAACCCTTGCACTTGGTTAACTCCATTGGCAACGAGCTGAGTTTAATACTTATTTATTGAACCATATGCATTTTCTTTCACCCTAAATACCCACTTATAGCTAACAGCCTGCTTGTTAGATGGAAGAGGTACTAGATCCTAAGTATTATTCTTCATCAATGCTTCATATTCTAGTTGTATAACTGACAACCAGTTTCGAGAAGTCAAGGTATGTTTCACATTCTTTGGTTCAATATAAGTTAGAAGAAGTAAAAGATTCCTAGGTAAATGATTACTTGATCTGGATCTAGTTTGCAAAAGATGAAGAAAAAGTGTTAGAAGATAAGAGGTCAAGAAGGAGAAAGAGAAAAAGAAGAAGTGTAAGAAGATGAAAGATTAGTGGTATTAGGAGAATGAGCAGTATTATTGTCAACTATTAATAGAGATGTATGCATAGTGTCAAGAGACTGAAGAGACACAACAATAGAAGCTGACTGAAGAACAATATCAAAATTTGACTTAAAAGTAGTGTCAACAGTAGTTGCAACCTGATTATTTTGAAGAGATTGAGATGAAGAACTATAAGAGAAGTTAGCTTGATGAGGAGGCTGGTTATTTATGTATGGTATGGAAGGAAACATAAATAAAGTGAGGGAAATCCACTTGTAGCCCTTATGAGAAGTAGAATAACCCAAGAAAAGGCATTCATGAGACCTGGAATCCAATTTATGAGTATTGTAACGGCTAAGGGGAAACAACAAAAAAAGGTGTTAATGGGCAAAATTCTCCTCCCCAATCAGTTTGCGAGGTAGAGAAACATGCTTCTATTGGGGGTGTAGAAACAAGGTTATAAGGATATAAATGGTAATAACAAATTTAATGACAAAAAATGGGGTTAAGATAGCAAAGAAGGAGATGTATTTAGCAAGAGCCCTATAAAAAAGGTCAGGCCTAGCTAGGCTGCAAGCCACCTAATTGTCTTCTTGGCCTATTTTCACCCTACTAAACACTCCTTATATTAAGGATATTGCATATTGTCCTAAAATTAAATTCATTGTAGTTATCCAATTATTGAATCGCTCTAGAAATTATAAAATCTACTTCCTTTTCAACAGAAAAAAGCCTAAAGGCCCCGCCCATTGTTTGATATAACAAAGTTGTTAAACTAACAAAGCCCCAAATTCAATCAAGCTATATAGCTGAAAGTCAATTCTAGACAACAAAGAAAGCTTACTAGTCATAGAAAAATTTAGAAAAAGCAAGTAAGTAAATAGAAGCAATTACCATTTTATTGTTGTATGGTTGAATTTGAAAAGGAAATGAAGATTAATTTTATTTGGTTTATTAAATTACTAAATAAAATTGCATGTTACTATTTTAAGTACAATCTTAATTTTGAGTTTGGAGCCTCAGTTTAGCCCATCTTGTTTATGGGCTTGACGGTCATTTTAAGGCTACAAAGTGCACATTTGGAAATGTTTGAAAACAAACATATTTAAGAAAATCACATCAAATGACACTCACAGGTTGAAACTTATGAGCTTTGAGCATGGTGTTAATGCATCTTGAGTATGCATATCATAAACTCATTAAGGATTCAAACATGCAAATATTTCTTTTAAGAGAAGCAAGATTATTTCGTTTCATTAAGAATCAAAGACAAGATACAATTTGAAATACAATCATACTCATGGATACGAGCATTAAACTGAGAAGCCCTTTCAAGGGGTGAGTCACTTGGTTTGCTTGTCTCCTAGCAAAACTCACCATTGGGTTTGGAATAACTATCATCCATGTTCTACATTCAAGAAGTATCATGTGGTATTCAAAAGTACCATGTTGATTTGCTTGCAGATTATCAACTAATGCCTTACAATCAATCCAAAAAATAACCTTTGAGATGTTTAACTCTTGTGCCTATTTTATAGCATGGAGCAAGGCCCATGCTTTCACTTCCTCTGCTTCTGATCTTCCTGAATCATGCATAGTTTTTGCCTTAAAAAATGTTCCTTCCTCACTGTGTAGACAGTGACTAATACCAACTTTGTTCTCATCAATGAAAAGTGTTGCATCTATATTGATCTTTCGGTACTTCTTTTGTGGTTTTGTCTATCATGAGTATGCATCAATTGTCTGAATTGCTCTTAATGGTTGAGAGGTCTTTTGAGCATGACTTCATTCATGGAGGAATTGCATAGTGAGAGAGATTAAGATGTTTGGAGTAGTATCTACCTCATTCCAAAGTTTTTCGTTTTGTCTTTTCCAAATATACCACAAAACCATAACAATTCTTGATTGGAGATTAGAATTATTGGTTTCCCAAAGCTTGAAGGTTAGCTCACTTGCAGGTCCAACCTGGTAGAATTCTGACTCAATTAAACTCCAAAGCCCAACAACTTCCCACGTGTTTTGGACATGTAAACAGCTGAAGAAAATATGGAAGTTATTCTCAAAATTGTCATAACATTAACAACAAGTAGAAGAGCACGTGACTCCCTTGGTCTGAAGCCTAACACGAGTAAGAGGGAAGTTTCTAAGAACACCATAAGAAAATGCTTTACCTTGGGTTGAACTTGTAATTTCATGATGAGGTTCTGATTTCTAGCTACCTTTTAGTGGTTATTTTGGATTATTTTTTCCATGACATTGTGGTAACTTGATTTGATGTTGTACTCACCATTTGCAGTTAATCTCCATATGATTTTATCATCGACTTCACTGTTCAACAGGGGGTGGGAAGCAACATTTCTCTAGTCATTGTCATTGGAAATTTGTTGTACCACAACTTGATGCCAACATTGTTGTTGGTGGTTGATGAGTGGACTGACTTTAAGATCCTCAAGGCCGAGCGGGGTAGATGAAGTGATATATGAGCTTGCTGATGCTTGCACCCAAGGTTGGCTCCAAATATTGATGGAACTATCATCAATTCTCCACAAAATATCATCCTTGACCAATATATGTGAAGCAAAAATACTATGCCATGCATAGCTTGGTTTATGCCTTAGTTTGGCATCCAAGTATCAAATATTTGAAAAATATTTAGCTTTGAGAATTTTAGAAATTGTAGTATTTGGGTTATTAATGAAATTCCAATCCTACTTCCCCACCCTGCTAAGTTGAATCCATGGAGATTACGAAACCTCATACCTCCAAACTCCTTCTTTATGGAAAGCTTGTCCAAATTGAGCTAAGTTTATTCCTCTTGTTGATGCACCTTTCGATCCCCAACAAATTCAATTCAACATCCTTTGAATCTCATCCTTTAGAGTTGTTGGAAGCAAATAGATACTCATGTTGTATGAAGGGATTGCTTGAGCACAAGATTTAATTAGAACTTCCTTACCAGCTTTGGAAAGATACTTCCCCAATTAGTGATTGATGCATTTCCAAATTCGATCATCTACATAATTGGAAATTGCTTTCTTTGTTCTGCCAATGATAGATGAGAGGCCCAAGTATTTTCCAGACCCTATGATTGTAGAGACACCCAAACCAAACATGATTGTTTGCCTCAAAGATTGTTGAGTATTGGTGCTAAAAAAATATATGACTTGTCTAAAGTGATCATTTGGCCATAAGCCCTTTCATAGGTATCAAGGATTTGAGTGGGTCTAGTTGTTTCTTTCTTTGATGTCATGCAAAATATAAAATAATTGCCACCAAATAAAAGGTGTGAGAGAACGGGTGTTCCTCTATACACCTTTATACCATGAATATTTCCCTTACACTCGACTTTTTTAAGGAGAGAGGAGAATCCCTCTGTGCACAAAATGAAAAGGTAGGGTGACAATGAGTCACCCTATCTTAGTCCTCTTTTAGGTGAGATTGGTCCTACATGATCCCCATTTATTTTGACTTGGTAGTTTACAATTTTCAAACAAAGCTTCATCCAACCTACATGTTTCATGTGAAATCTCATTTTATCCATCACTCGTAGAAGATAACCTCATTGGACTCTATCAAATGCTTTGCTAATGTCGATTTTCAAAGTCATTTCATTGTCTTTTCTTTTGTTTTGCATCTCATATGGTGAATATATTTACTGACACTCATTCTCTCTGCTCTCCCTAAATATTTTTTTTAATTTTAAGAATGAGTGGGAGAGAGAAATAAATGAGTTTTAAAATATAAACATTAAATTACCTTATTATCCGTAAATAAATTTATTATCATGAAATAAGTAGTTAAGTTTTTTTTTTCAAATAATTTGGTATGTTAGCTACCCCATTATATTTATATCCTTTTATTTCTTAAAACATAATTTTGGACTATATTTTCTAAAACAACATATATCAATTCCATATAGTAATTTTTAGGACTATGTTTTAATAAAATACACATAATTATGGAATTTATTTTCTAGAAAACCATATATAAGTTCTAAAAAGTAATTTTAAAACTTTGTTTTAGCACATTTAAAACAAAGTTCTAGAAACTACTTTTTGGAATTGATATATGTTATTTTGAAAAGTGATTTTTGACCGTCATCGAGCATTCCTTCCTTTAAGAGCTACAATAATCACTAATGGTGGGATGCATACTTATTTTGACGTTAGATATTAAAAGACTAATACCTATATCTAAAATTCTCAATACACAAAATGTGAGAAGACAACTAATGTCTATCAGCAACTTTGATTTGTGATTATTCTCACACATTTTTTATTGTGTATAAAGAAGGGGTATTATGTACACCATATAATAGATAAAGTGTACATTAAAATGTAATATCACATGAAGGAAATGTATAGTATCACATAAATTTTATGAAAAATTTAGTAATACATAAAAAAAAAAAATAATGAATACAGAGATTCATTGTTTATAATAAAGATTGGATAAAATATAAGATTTAAAAAATAACAAATATAGAGAGTAAAAATAGGATTTAAAAGGATATAATTGGTAATAAAAATAAAAAGGGCAGTGGTATACTTAGTAAAGAATGTGCAAATAGCAAATGTCTTCTTTTTTATGTAAGTAAGCTATTTATTGGACTTGGTGGCCTAATATAGGATTGGGTCGAGCTTAAATAATGTTTTAATTAATTATTATTCTTTATAATTTATTATGTATATAATTTAAAATTTTATTTATATTTTAATTAATTAGAAATTATTATTGTTTCAGGGTTTCTTGTTATTGTTCAATCTAGATATTTTAGCATTCGACAGAGTCTTCTTATAAAAATACACGCTACGAGTGACTCTGTCTATCCTTCATCAACGTCATATTTCAGTTGTTCGATTCGGTCAGGTTCTTTATTTCTTTCTTACTTTTTTAAAAATTAGATTTTCTTGTTTGTCATTGTTAGATTCTATTAGGTTCTTTTTCTGTTACACTTTTTGAAATCATATTTTCTTTTTTTCTGTTATCTTTAAGTGAATTAGTCATTTTTTCATCATGTTTTATATAAAATATATACTACATTAAATAACAAAAAATGTTAAATAAACCTGAAAAAAATCGGTGAAATAAATGATCTTAACACAAGTAAGTTTTATATAAAATATATACTACATTGAATAACAAAAAATGTTGAATAAAAGTGATTTATTAAGTGAAGCAATGATTCCTATGCGCCTCTCCCCACCGTCCGATCCATATCTCTGACCCCAATCTCCAGCCGTTCATCTCTATATTTCACTCCTCGCTCGTGTTATAAAATACACATTCACATTCTCAACTGCACCTCCATTTCATTTCCGCCCCAACTCACTCCCTCTCTCCCTCTCTCCAATTCACTCATAATACACAGGTTAGCATTTCTCCTATTATCTGTTTTTTATTCAATCGTTTTTTCTTTATTTTATGCTAAACCCTAATCACCTGCCTCTCATTACTTCATTCCATTACTCTCCTCTCTGAACATTATATTGTTTCTATTTCTAACTTTCTGAAATCGTATTGTCGTCTTCGTTATTTATCGCTTTCCTTCACTGTTTTCTTGTTCTTGAAATTACCTATTCAATTTAATTCCATCGGTGAATAGACATGATGATTCTTACGCTGGTCTGTTTTTCTGAATCATCATGATAAATATAATATTTTTATTTTTATATTCTGAATTTCTTCATCTTTTCGTTGTGTTTCCTCTCTGAATTTTTATTTGCAGTATACGCCCATGTGCTTTCCTTGGATTCTTGTTTTTGTTTCTTAATATTTAATTATAATATTTCTTGTGAATTTCTTGATTTTGTTGTTTATTTAGGTATTTTCCTATAGAAATTGAAATCTTGAGCTAATCTTTTTAGGTTTTGATTTTGTTTTTTTATATTTTCTGCAGTGTTAATTTCAGAAATAAATTCCATGTCAGACTTCAGAAATTTTCAAATCGATGAGAATGAAAATTCTGTTACTCAGCAGAATTTTTAATTTATTTATTTATAATTCTGTTGCTGAGCAGAATTTGTAATTTATACTTTATTTATTGATGATTATGTTACTCAGCAGAATTCATAATTTATTTATTTATTTATTTATAATGCTGTTATTTAACCGAATTTATAATTTATTTATTTTTTATTCTGCTGTTAATGATAACTTATAATTTATTTGTTTATAATTTATTGATGATTCTGTTAAGCAGAATTATAATTTATTTATTGAGAATTTTGTTATTCAGCAGAATTAGTTATTTATATTATTTTAAAAGGGTTTGAATTACTACCTTATCTTTAATGATCAATAGAGTTTTGGCCATTCTTTTATAATTTGAACATATGGCTATCACCTTTGATGCATTGTCTTTAATTTCTCTTTCATATAATTTATTATTATTTTTTTCATCTCATTTATTATTTTTCTTCATATCATTTATGTATAAAATTAAAATTTTATAATTATTAATTAAAATTTAATACTTAAAATTATACTAAAATACATTAATATATGTAAAAAAATTATAAAATATTAAAATCTTAATAATTAGTATTTTTAATTAATTATAAAAATCTATTCTTTATTCACTCTAGGTAAATATCTATCATGAAAAAAACCTTTTGGTATATAGTTTTCATTTATTTTAACTTTGGAAAAATGAATTTTAATTTTTTCAATTTAGTGAAATACATAAAATAGTTCTCATTTTACATTTGACATTACAATCTGATTGTTGGTACTATCTATATGTAAAATGACAGCTAGTTACCAAAAGTTAATTTTACATATTTCAATCAATTAAAAGAAATTAAACTTAAAATTTTTCTAAAGTTAAAATAAAGGAAAACTTTTTATGTAGATTTTTATAATTAATTAAAAATAATTATTAAATTTTTAATATTTTATAATTTGTTTAAATATATTTATGTATTTTACTATAATTTTTATTATTAACTTTTAAGTAACAACTATAAAGTTTTGATTTTATACATAAATGATATGAAACTAAATAAATGATATGAAAGAGAAATTAAAGATGATATAGATTGTAATAGTGATAACATTAATGATAGAATTCAAAATATAAAAAAAATCTAAATTTTATTGGTCATTAGAAATGGGTGGTTTAACCCGATTTTTACTTGTGATTAGTTAGACAAACCCTTGTAAAAAAAGTTTTTAACTCCGCCTATGTTCTCATAGCCGGTCCCAAGTCCGGGCAAAGGAGGAGGGTTTTGATATTAACAAATGGAAATTATTACAGTACTCTAGATATAATTTGTGATTGGAGATAGGGTAAAAATTTTTGCATTATAATTACACTTTAATTAAATTCTATTGACAAGAGATTTCTTAGAAGGAGTCTCATGCTTTTTGGAGAGCAAACAAATTGTATATAGTAACTGCTATAAATCAATGCTCACTGGTGTTGATGGCACCACCCTCATTGGTGAATGGTGACATCTCCGCCAGAGCAGTCTCATATTCCATTGGCTTGCACATTTATCATTTGGGACTGGCCATGAGAGTAACATTTCCATCCATGTGTTTTGTTAAATTTTGTTATTTAAATTGAATAGGGAGTTTCATGCTATAGATCTATTTTTACTGTTTCTTTTATGTATCCACTGTGATTCATTGATTATATTACTTTCCAGTCATTCGTAGGTTATTATTGAGTTATGTTTTTGCGAGTTTTACTTAATTGTTTAATGTGCTTCTAGTCTATTAGATGCTAATTTATTATTGAAAAAAGCAGATATGAATAAACTGGGAACATAAAATTTCTTCGGTGCTTGGTAGAACACAGAGCTAAAAGCTAAGTCGGTTACAAGAGTCTCACTATTAATATTATGAGTAAGATGTTAAACCATCATCTCTTGTATTTTATTAAAGTAGGCAATTTAAGATCTTGTTGGTAATATTGCTGCAGGCACAGTGAGCAACCGTCTGTCAAAAGTTGATAACTGGCAAAGAATCAGTTTCAGCCCCTGCTTCATTTAAGCAACAATAAGTTTGGCAAATAATCAGTTTCAGCACTGCTTGAACTTAAGCAACAATAAGGTTGGATTAATTCATTTGGTATTTATCATGTGATTAAGTCTCTGATAGTTAATTTTTTCTTTTTGAAATTGCCTTGTGCCTTATTTCTCTCTTTATGAATTTTTGCGAATTCATCTATAAGTTGAGAGACATGATGAGTTTTTCATTGCTCCGTGTTTGGGAATCACAATGACTGATAACAATTGCCAATTTCTGATCTTCAAATGCAGAAAATTTGTCTTTTTTTGAATTTCTAGAAAATTTTGTTGCAGTAGAGAATTTTGCGTGTTAATGGCTCTGGTTTTCTGCTTTTTATCGAAGTATTGGTATTCTTCTTAATGTGAGTGTAGATTTTATCATGCATCAGAATCGTTGCTATATATATTCTTTGCAATCTCAATTTTTTCATTTCTGTAGATGTTGCAATTGAAATCATTTATTATTGCTTTAGCTTTTGATTTTGGTTTCGGCAGTTCTGCATGTGAAAGTTAATCAAACACTGCATTTTATGATTATAGGATGTAAAAAAAATTTATACTGGGTGTGTATTTTAATGCATTGAATTCTATTGAAACAAATGCCTAAATTGTCAATATATAGCATAGAATATAATGCGTTTCCAAAAATGCTATATATATAAAACACGGAGGTGATATACGAAGCTTGTTTGAATGAGTGAGGTCTAATGTCCCTAATACTGAGTTTATATATTGTTTGGACAAAAAGCTGTCTTAGTTCTATGTTTAGTGACCTCGCAGTCTTGCTCCCAAGCCTAGCACAACTTGTACTCCCTAATACTGAGTTTATATATTGTTTGGACAAAAAGCTGTCTTAGTTCTATGTTTAGTGACCTCGCAGTCTTGCTCCCAAGCCTAGCACAACTTGTAGTCTTGCACTCGGCACAGCAGCCAATACTCGAGCTTGCTCATCCTTGGCCCGAGTGGGTCCAACTCATGAAGTGCTTGCTCTACAAGGGATACTTCTGTCGTGAAGAGGGAAAAATGTTATGCAATGCTGGTATGGGCATGAAGGATTTCGATGTCATTAGAACCGTGTGCCTCAATTTTGGTAGAGACCACTTTCATCTTTTAAGGTAAAATATACATTTGTAAAAGAAAGTGTTCCTTGGATTGCTTATGGCACATGATATAATCTGTTTGATGTTAGTTAATCATTGGTTTATTCTGTTTGTACAAAGATTTGGCCGTGATTTAGAACTCTGTGACAGACTGTGATATTCAATTGGACAAGAGCCTAGGCTTGATTTATACCATTTTTATATTTCATATTTGAGTTTGTACCTTAATGGAAACTTATTTTTACGGTTAAGAAACGATGGAGTATGGTTCCTTATTATTGGCGAAATTCCTCTTAATTACATAGTTTGGAGCGTAGGTTTTATTATGATAATCTTATTCTGATATTGTGTCTGCTGTACAGGAGATTTCTTAGATAAAGGAGGGTATTTCAACAAATAATGCATGCTGGGAAATTGGAGAATCACCAGTTAAGTTAGTGGGCTGAACTTTAGTTAATGACCTTTTTGGAAACCTATTCTGTTCATATTGTTTTTATTGGTCTAAAATTTCCCACGTAGCCTTCAGTATGTAAGATTGAAATAACTCATTCTCCAGAGAATCTCACTTTCATGCTAGAGATGTCATTTTTGGTTCTCCGAGTTGTGTAATGGGAGAAGGTAAAGGAATTGGATTGGCTAAGTGGAAATTTAATTTTATATATATACATGAGACTTGCCATTATATTATTCAAATGTGAATAACAAGGAAGATCTATTTGATTAGAAAATGGGAAATTTTGGGTCTTCATAAGTGAAATTTTGTGTTAAAGTGGGAAGCATAGGAGATTAATAGAAAATGTGTTGCATGAAAATTGTGGATGACTCAAGCAAAATATTATTGCTATGACTTGTTGTCTGCTGGTCAATCATTTTGTTCCAAGTAATATGTTTGGAGGTCATTAAGAAATTCTATATGTTTAATTATTTAGTGTCCTTTTAATTGGTTTTATTCTATGTACTTTGTAACCTAAATTATAAAAAATAAGCTTCACTCAGCATTTGATTGATCCTGTTCTAATTAATTTTCAATCTAGTACTAGTACTTTAGTGTACAAGGATCATCTGTGTGTTTCTTAATATGATTTTGTATGATATCTACTATTAACTATTTTTGACATCGTATTTAACATTCTACGTCAATTCATTAATTTAATTATGAATAATGAACACTTTGCTTATTTGTAAATGATCACATAATTGCAATTAGAAATAATAAAAACCTACCCAGCCATGTCTATAAACAACATGCTACCTGAATTTTGGTAATGAATATATGCTAGTATAGTCGGAGAAGCTTTCTGAGGCATCATTTCTCCAATAGAAAACTTATCATGCAGTATCTTAGGGGTTAGATAGTAATCAAATGGGTAAGCATAAAATAGAGTTTAAATAGTAACAAATTTTTTGCAACATGTCACATCACTTTGAAAAATTGGATATAAACTTAGGCATAGTATTAGGAGAGAAATTTTTGGAGAATTTCGATTTACTGATTTAATAGTCACAATCATCAATGAAGCATGGACTCCCACACCAGACATGATATTGACACCACAATACGGTTAAATTCTAAAACATAAGACATGTGGACACACATATATATAATAAACATCTAAAAATTATATTAAATAGCACCATTGCTTTGATTGTTTGTTTTCCTATAGATTTTAGTAGTGGATAGGTTAGATTATTATTATTATTATGTGTTTACAGGTTTGAAAAAATTGTAAATGAAGCAAAACACCTAAAAATAATGATATACTGATAGACAACGTTCATTTAAGAAGTGCTTTTATGTTTTAGTTGAAAATATATTTTATTTTTTTATCTTATACATAGCACTTTATAAATAAATAAATAAAGCGCTACATATAGAACTTTCCTGCCAGCACTGTATTATAAACATATATGGCCCAGAACAATAGCACCATAAAAGTGGTATAGTGTGATAGGATATTTCTGAGAAGGAACCTTGTATTTTTTGGAGAGCAAATAAATTGTGTTTGTATATTTGTCAAGTAAATATCATAAATCAATGAATGGCACTATTTTATCTTATATACAACACTTTCCTACAAAGTTATACTAGTATCTTAATCGTGCGGGAAAGATATAGACTTATTATATTATGATTATAATCTCTAATGTGTTTTATATTAAGTTTGATCAAACTAAAAAGACAGATATCAATATATAAATTATGAATATATTGATAAAACATTGAAGATAATAAGATTTTTTCAATACATTAACATAAAATTTATCATACTACTTATATCTATTTAGAGTTTTGACAGCAATTTACTTACAATTTTCTAAATCTAATAAAATAATTATTATATAAATTTCATCAAATAATAAAAGGTAATATCATATATATTATTATCGATATAATTAAATCCAAAATTGACCATAAAGTATTGTTTATAAAACATTACTAATAGTTATTAAAGTTAATATATATATATATATATATATATATATCAAGCACATGCAAATCTAAACAAAGCAAGTAACATGTCTAAATATAGTCATTTAAATCTCATAAACTTGTGAATAGTGTTCATTTTCCCTTTTCTTCTTAAAAGTTACTTAAGTTAAAATAAAAAAATAAGTAAAACTTATTTATTATTATTTAATTTTTTACTTTAAAAATTCTTTAAATTAAAAGTTGGATAAAATAATTGAGAGTATAACCATAAATATTAAATTTTCTAAAAAAATATTGTTCTATTTTTGTTATTTTCTTTAAAAATAAGAAGCTTTTTTTTAAAGAAGTTTTAGTGTTTGGCGCCTCAGCATTTACTTATAAGTATTTATGTTATTTATGATATAATTTTACAAAATTTCTATATCAAATAAAATAAAATAAATTATTTAAGTCCGAAAAGGAGAAATCCATAAAATTATTATAACAAAAAACTATTTTCACTGTGATAATATAGATATTAATATAATTTGTAGTAAATTTTTCATCTCTGCAAATTAAATGAAAATTTTCCTATTTCTTTTTTATATATGGACTAATGTTTATCTTTATATATATATTATTTTATTTTATACAATTTTTTAATTTTAATTTAATAAAACTTTTTTCGTTAACATAGTAAGAAATTTAAGCTTAGAATGAGATGAATGATTCATCTATATATTGTTTGAACCAACATCTTAGTGGCACTGAAATCTAAGTTCTTCACGTCCTCTGAGCCTAAGAGTGAAGATAACATTTCAAGGACTTGAGCAACACACTTGCAGTGTTCACAATTTTGGAATGTGATATTAATTTTGTTTAAGAAAATATGTATCTAAAATATTTAAATAAAGTAAACTCAACATGAAGCAACTACGACAAAAAGTTATAACTATCTGCAAAATGTTATCAAACTTAAAATTTGACGGCCTTTAAGACTAAATTATAAAAAATTAGTATCAATAAATAGAAACAAAATTAGAGGTTGAAGACCAATCAATTAATTTCAATATAGAAGTTTTTGGAAGGAAATAATATGATTCTCCAAATACGAGTAGTCTTGCAACAAAGGCTAGCACAAAGTCACTATCATTGCTTGAATGAAATTAATTATTGATGCAAAATATTATAGCAAAACATAAGATCACACACTATGCACTAACGCGTCATGCCTTAACTCATCTCCCTTACAAGGTCTTATAGTCGTGTAATTGTACGGTTCATAGCTCACAACTCAATACACACAACATCTCAATACATATGTATCTTACAATTCAACACATACTAAATTTATCACATACGCCTAATCTCAATCATAATGTTATAATCTCAAAGCAACATGTTAACACACCTCATAAATCATATACACATCACAATATTAACATATACATGGCACAAACACAAACTTTACCTATGAACTATGTAATACACACAATTACTCAATTATTTTCAAAATCATTTTAAATCGTTGCGCCCCAAAGTGATTCAACTCGTCAGGTTCCCACAATGGATCTCATAAAAAAACTTGTCGCACAAAACTCGTCCCCTTTAAAGGGTCTTACAATTGTGTGATTGTATAGCTCATAATTTACAACTCAATGCATACAATATCTACATCACATGTATTTCACCATTCATCACATATTCAATTTCTCAATTGCACACAATGTCAATTACAATTTCATGATCCCAATACAACAATTTAACACGATAATCTTATAAATCTTGTCCAAAGTACAAACAAATTATACAAAAAATTTTCTCACAACATGAGGAGTAAAATCCCTCAAACAAATTCACATAATCATATCAAAATTAAAGGAATCAAAATTATAGGTCAAACACCAAGAGCACTCAATTTCATCAATCAATTCGCATCATGTCATCAATTGTTCCATCAAACACAAAAATCTCGTATTTATAGTCTTAAAGTAAGAATTAAAATACAATAAACATCCCAAAATAAACCCCAATTTGATCCTCTAAGGATTCAAACACATGTTCATTCTAATCCCAATAGCGACAAACTCATATCTTACCTCTAAGCTGACTCACATGTGTAGTCCAACAGCGATAGTGGTATCTTTAGTAGTTCCCTAAGATTTCTCAATCTTTTCTTATGGTTGCTTTGCTAGGGTCTCCAAGCATTAGAGAGAAGGAGAATGAATTAGAGTCTCAATTTCACTGTTTCTGTGCAAGTGGCATTTGTCTCTCTACAAACATTATTTTGCATATCCCAACTATGAGAAATTGAGAAAATAAGTTGCAAAGGTGGTGTCCAAATTTCACTATGATCTAATAGTTAACGAGTATGAGATCGTAGTTTTGCTAGGAGAGGTTTGGGTGTATGTGGGAAAAAGAGATAGTTTTGGGAGAGGAAGAAGGGAAAGCGAATTTGAGAGGAAGAAAGAGTATAGAGCGTAGAGATGTAAAAAATTATCTAATATAACTCTATTTATAGCTAGGCATTCTTAACCTATTGTTTACTCTATTTTTTCTTTATTTTATTATCTTATTAAAAGGAACTTTATTTTACTCTTTCATTAAATAAATAACCAATTAAAATATTCCTTTATTTTCTAAACATCATTTTACTCTATTTATTTTCTAATACTATGAAACTTTTATTTTAATTAAAAAAACCCTTTTCTCTCATTTATTTAATTTCTAAAAATTCTATTAATTTTTAAATGAAACTCTTTTTATTTATTTGACAAAAAACAGGTTGTTACAAATAGCGCCAAAAAAGTGCTATGTAAAGTATAAAAAAAGTGTTGCATATTTTATGATTTGACATAGTGTGGCGGGAGGTTTTTGAGAAGGAGCCTCGTACTTTTTGGAGAGTAAACAAATTGTGATATTTCTCAAGTAACTATCATAAATCAATGCTCGTTGGCATCAATGCACCACTTTTGCAGGTGGTATCTTTGCCAGAGCAATCTCATATTCCATTGCCTTGTGTAGCAACATTTCGTTGATGTTTTCAATTGTTTTCTTTTCTTTAGGAAAGAGTAGGAAATACTCTACTATTAGAAATAAATTATCTTCCTCTCTTTGTTAACTTTTTGTTTCATTGTTTGAATGAGTAATGGTAACACCCCATTGATAAATTTCATATGCATTTATCTCTCTTTTGTCACATCAAATAGCTATTATCGTTTGTGAGTGTACTTTATTTTTCTGTAATTTCTTTCATGCTATTAGAGTTATAACAGATCATAGAGAAGGGAAAAGAAAGAAAATAAAACTTCAAAGCAAAAAAAGAGAAAATATTTATTAGGGTACTAATTTTTGTGTTACAAATCTATTGAGTTAAGTGTCAACAGTTGTCAATAACTAACTTGAAAACTAACTTTAGTGGTGTTATCTAGCTACAACTAATCTCCTAACTACTAAATTGAGAGAGTACAATTAAATACTTTAACTCCCTGTACAATGCACTAATACCCCTTTCAAACTCAAGGTAGGTGAGACTTAAACTCAAGCACACTGAATTTTTCTCTTAGAAAAGTAAATTTTCTTGGAGAAAGTGGCTTTGTGAGAGCATCTTCCCATTGACTAAGTGTAGGAACATGGTGAACAACCATCTACTTGGTTAGATCTTTCTTCCGAACAAAGATAACATCAATTCCATATGGTTTGCTCTTGCATGAAGGACAAGTTTGAGGGCAAGAGCAACAACACTTTGGTTGTCACATAATACAATGGGTGTGTTGACGGGAACTTACAACTCATTCAACAGGGTCTGAATCCAGGACAATTCTATAATAGTTTATGCCAAACTATGATACTTTGCCTTTGTACTTGACCTTGCAGGTCCACCAAGATATATGATAAGGGCCCAAATATATGGCAACACCTGAAATTCACCTTTAGTGATCAACATTTGATGCCCAGTTTACATCACAAAGGGATTGAACAAAGTAAGGTTGAATTAAAGACAAGATACAATTTGTTTCATCACAAAAGACATGATACCTTTTGTGATCAACATTATAGATTCAAACATCCACATAAATTTTTGTCTTTTTAAGAGAAGCGAGATAATTTCATTTTATTATGAATTAAAGACAAGATACAATTTGGAATGCAATCATACTCAAGGATGCGAGCACTAAACCGAGAAGTCATTGCAAGGGAATAAGCTACTTGGTTTGCTTGTCTTTTAGCAAAACTCACCATTGAGTTTGGAATAAATATCGTCCTTGTTCTACATTCAACAAGTATCATGTGGTATTAAGAAGAACCGTGCTGACTTGTTTGCAGATTATCAACCAATGTCATACAATCATTCTAAAAAATAACCTTTGAATTGTTTGACTCTTGTGCCCATTTTATAGCATGAAGCAAGGCATGTGCTTTCGCTTCCTTTGTTTCTAGACTTCTTGAATCTTGCATAGTTTATGCCTTAAAAAATGTTCCTCCCTCAATGCGTAGACAGAGACCAATGCAAAATTTGTTCTCATCGGTGGAGAGTGTTGCATCTACATTGATGTTCAAGTACTTCCATTGTTGTTTTGTCCATCGCAAGTGTGCATAAGTTGTCTGAAATTCTCTTGGTAGTTGAGAGATCTTTCGAACATGGATCCATTTGAGGAGGAATTGCATAGTGAGAGAGACTGAGATGTTTGGAGTAGTGTCTACCTAATTCCTTAGTTTTTTTGTTTTGCCTTTTCCAAATACACCACAGAACCATAGCAATTCTTGATTGGAGAATGGAATTACTGGTTTCTAAGAGCTTGAATGTTAGCTAGGTTGTGGGTTTAACCTAATAGAATTCTGGCTTAATTAAACTCCAAAGCCCAACAACTTACCACATGTTTTCAACATGTTTAAAACCAAAAAAAATATGTAAGTCATTCTTGAAATTGTCATGACATTAAAAAGTAGAAGGCCACACGACTCCCTTGGTCTGGAACCTAACACGAGTAGGAAGATAGTTTCTAAGAATACACTATAAGAAATGCTTTACCTTGGGTTCAACTTGTAATTTCCAAATGAGGTTTTTCCAATTTCCAACTACCTTTAAGTTGTTATTTTGGACAATTGTTTCCATGACATTGTGGTAAGATGATTTGACATTGTACTCACTATTTGCAGTTAATCTCCATATGATTTTATCATTGATTTCATTGTTCAACAGGGGGAGGGAAGCAACATTTCATTGGCCATTGTCATTGAAATCTTGTTGTAGCACATCTTGACGCTAACATCATTGTTGGTTGTCGATGAGTGAATTGACTTTGAGATCATCAAGATCGAGCAGGGTTGATGAAGTGATATATGGGCTTGTTGATGCTCGCACCCAAGGTTGGTTCCAAACGTTTATAGAGATACAATCACATATTCTCCACTAAATGTCTTCCTTAACCAATATATGTGAAGAAAAAATACTATACCATGTATAGCTTGGTTTATGCCCTAGTTTGGCATCTAAGAATCCAATATTAGGAAAATATTTATTTTGAGAATTTTATAAATTGTAGTATGTGGGTTATTAATCAAATTCCAACCCTACTTCCCTAACATGGCTAGGTTGAATCCGTGGAGATTACAAAATCCTATACCTCAAAACTTCTTCTTTATGGAAAGCTTGTCCCAATTGAGCCAGTTGATTCCTCTTGTTGATGCACCTTTTGATCTCCACCAAAATAAATTCAGCATCCTTCGAATATCATCCTCTAGAGTGGTTTGAAGCAAGTGGATACTCATGCAATATGAAGGGATTGCCTGAGAGCAGGATTTAATTAGAACTTCCTTACTAGCTTTGGAAAGATACTTTCTCGAGTAGTGATTGATGCATTTCAAAGTTTGATCTGAAAATTGCTTTCTTTCATTTGCCTATGATAGAAGGGAGGCCTAAGTATTTTCGAGACCCTGTGATTGTAGAGGCACCCAAAACAAACATGATTGTTTGGGTCAAAGATTGTTGAGTGTAACACCCTAATATATATCTATATTTTATTAGTAATTATGTTTGATTATATTTGTTGCGTTATTTTTATCTGTAATTATTTTCAAGGAGGTTAATTTAGTTAATAGAGGGGTATGGGTAGATAAGGATCTAGCTTCTCAAAGAAGCCTCTTGAGAAAACTTCTCAAAGAAGCCACGAGGAAGCTTCTTGAGGAAGCCTCTTAATGAAGCTTCTTGAGAAAGCTACATGAGCTGTCTCGGTAAAAAAGCTGCCCAGCCTTTGATAACCGTTGGATCTTCTCGAAATTTGGTCTGCAGCTTTACAAGACACTTTTCCACAATCTGACCGTTGTGATCTTTGAGAAGATGTCAGGAGTATGCACGAAGCTTCCGTTCCCGAGAGCATTTCTCATTTGAGCGTTTCAGCCTTTACTTTCGTGTAGCTTAGAAAAAATGTCATTTCTTCTCCTTTCTTTCTTCCAAAGTCATTTCTAACGTCCCAAACACTTTCTCCATCACCCACAGCCACCATTATCCACCACAAACCGTCGTTGTTCTCCGTTGAGACCCCACACCGAGAGGAACCCTTCAACCGAAGCGAAATTTTCCAACTTGGCTCGCGGTTTCGGTATAGAATGAAACCCTAATCTGACCTTTCATTTTCCTTCGAGATAACCATGGTTCTATGCTTGTCCCTTATTATTTTCAACTTGTCTTTGCATCTTTTCTGACTTTGGAACCGCCATTGCATGTTTTACGCTTCCTTTGTAAAACCCGAAATGCTCTAACTCTTTCATGTGGTGACGTGGGTGTTTGACCTAGAGCATTGTTGTTAGCTTTGTTTCTGAAAATCCATATTAAGTCTCCTTTGTTTTGGCATGGTAGAGGCTTACATGGAACCGACGAGCGGAAAAGAAAAAGGAATCTTCAAGTGACGCGATGAGAAACCCGTGGGGTAGCTCACGATAGGTGAGGGGAGTTTATTATAAAATTTACCGTTTTAACACCATAGCTAGGGTCAGGGAACCTAGCTATGAGGATATCTGCATGTCCCTGTTGCATGCTGATTTTTCTTTCAAGAAAATTATGTTTTTAACTAATGGGATGCGATAAAATTGTTATTGATATGCATGCTGGTTTTTCAGGAGAACCTATGTTTTGACGAATGGGATGCGATATATATATATATATATATATATATATATATATATATATATATATATATATATATATATATATATATATATATCTGTGTGTGTGTGTGTGTGTATGTATTGTGATGAATGATATTGTTGTGTTTGTTTGATTTGTGTTGTTTGAAGACTTGTGAGTGTGAATCTCAGGCATGAAAGAAATATATATATGTGCGAAATGCGATTTGTTGTTGATGTTGCTATTGAGGATTTTAATTGATATGTGATGCTAATGATAATTATGATGATATTGATTTGAGATGACGTTGTTAATAAAGACCATGTCAACATGAATTGTTGTTACTATTGATGAATATGTGAATATGAAATGAGGTTGTTGTTGTTGTTGATAACGTCATTGAGACGAGATGATATTTATGTTGAGAATGACATGGAAATGGAATGTTGATTGATGTTGGAAATGCATTGGCATATGCATGTTGTGTATGTTCGTGGAGGGCACTGTGCACTGACCT
The DNA here is from genome assembly GCF_000004515.6 of Glycine max. Classification (NCBI taxonomy): domain Eukaryota; kingdom Viridiplantae; phylum Streptophyta; class Magnoliopsida; order Fabales; family Fabaceae; genus Glycine; species Glycine max. Next base: position 35,386,776 of record NC_038246.2, read on the forward strand.
TCCAGGGTCCTTGGCACTAGCTTTTGGTCACGTTCATACTTTGGAAGTTGTGTATGTTCATGGGGGGCACTATGCACTGACCTTCCAGGGTCTTTGGCACTAGCTTTTGGCCACGTTTATACGTCGTATGGAGTGTATGTCATGGGGGGTAGAATGCACTGACCTTGTCGGATGGTCCAGACGTGGGTAACTAGCGTGGTTAGAGAATCTAAGCATTTCTGAGGGGATGCTTAGGCGCTTTTATTGGTCCATGGTCTTTGACACTTACTTTTGGCCGTGATCATAGCTCATACGACACAGGAAATAGAGTAACTATGGCCAAGTGTACTTTGTACTGAGGGGGCTTGTCACCTGGTAGGGAACACCTTTGGGCTACCAGGCTGATCAGCTATGGGAGGGGGGCTGTTACGTGCACAATCGGGTGGTCCCGACAAACTCAGCATAGTTCCTAAGTGAGAGTGTCGTGTGGACACGCTTAGGCTATTTTCTAAGATTTAGTTGTTGTTGGTACGTACGACATTGCATCTAAGTGTTGAGTCAGGTGCATGCATCATTCTGTGCAGTCTTGATTGGGTCCATGGATGAATGATGAGTAATTGTTGGATGTGGATGATGAATATTTGTTGGATATGAGTGTTGAATAATGAATGTTGTGTATGCTCATCATGTTTGCCTATGTTCCTTGCTAATTGTGGTTATTTGGAATTGGTATTGGTTCTTTTTATAATGAACTCACCCTTGCAATTTTGTATCGTGTGATTGATACCTATGATGATCACGAACATTGTTCGTGGGAGCAGAATGACAGCAACAGGGTGCAGGAAGTGAAATTGTGGTGAGGAGCCGCCAAGCTGATGTGATGACGTTGACATTATTTTGGGAGAGAGTTGTGTTTTGTAATCAACTCTTCCGTAGTTGGTTTTTAAGTTTTATTTTGTTGAGTTAAGGATGTAAAACTTGGATTTTGATTATATCTATGAACAAATTTAATTTTCATTATGTGTATGACGTGTACCGAATTATTGTTTCTATATAATTATGTATATTCACTTAAGTAATGGCGGGTTGTTGGATGAATGTATGTCAAGACAAAATCACTTCTATTTTCATAAGCAAAAATCAAGGGAGTTCTTTTTATAAAAATTGAAATTATCGCATATTAGAGTGTGGATACTGTAGCGACAAGGCGAGTCGTTACATTGAGTGTTGGTGTTGAAAAAAATTTATGACTTGTCTAAATAAATCATTTGGTCAAAAGCCCTTCCATGGGTATCAAGGATTTAAGTGAGTGTAGTTGCTTATTTCTCTGATGCCATGCAAAATAGAAAACAAGCGTCACACAAATAAAAGGTGTGAGAGGAAAGGGGTCCCTTTGCACACCTTCATACCATGAATATCTCCCTTATGCTTAGCTTTTTTAAGGAGAGAGGAGCACCCCTCTATGCAAAGAATGTAAAGGTAGGGTGACACTGAGTTACCTTATCTTAGTTCTCTTCGAGGAGAGATTGGTCCTGCATGGTCCCCATTATTTTGACTTGGTAGTTTATAGTTTCCAAACAAAGCTTTATCCAGCCTATCTATTTCATGTGAAATCTCATTTTATCCACCGCCTACAGAAGATAACTCCGTAGGTTCTATCAAATTCTTTGCTGATGTTGATTTTGAAATCCATGTCACTTGTCTTGCCTTTTGTTTTGCATCTCTTATGGTGAATAAATTCAGAGAAAATCAATGCATTATTAAGAATGGATCTGCCTTCAACCAAAGAAGATTGTTCATTGGATATACATTTATGGAGGAGAGGTTTAAGTCTGTTGGCTAAGGTTTTGGAGATGATCTTGTACAAGATGTTACAATGGGAGATGAGTCTATAGTCTCTCATGGTTTTTGGATTGTTTATTTTGGGGATAAGGACAATGGAATTTTTATTTTCTTGTGGTGGGATAAAAATCTTGTTCAAGCCAAGATGTAGCTACTGAAAAATATCAAGGCCATAAAGATTCCAAAATCTTTTGTAGAAAGTTAGGTTTAACCCGTCAGTGCCAAGGGATTGGTTAGAAAACATGGAAAAAAGGGCATCCTTAAATTCTTCAATGGAGAAATGAGCAATTAAAGAAATATTGTTAGCAAACGAGGTATAAGAAGGAATTGAGTTTATTATTAGATCAATGTCCACACCCGAAGCAACATACATATTATTGAAATAAACTTTTGCAATATCAAAAAGATCAATATGGTTTGCAACCTCATTGCCATCTTCATGGGTTAAATATTCTATAGAATTCATCCTTGTCCTTGTTGAAGCATATGAAGGGAAGAAATGAGAGTTGATATCACCATTCTTTAGCTAGAAGGTTTTAGCACATTGTTTCCAATAATGCAGAGAATTTAATTACCTAAATAGGTAATTAGCATGCAGATATTTAGAATTGCATAAAAACCTCTTTCAAATTAAATTTTAATTTTAAACTATCTATAGATTTTTATTTTATTTTATTAAAGAATTGTGGTAAATGCATTACATTTTACCATTTTTCCTTAATACTTGCAATTAACACACAATGTTTGCTAAGTATACTCCTCCTTCTCTTTAGATTTTATTTATTATATTTATATCCTTTAATTTGTTAAAACATAATTTTGGACTATACTTTCTAAAACAATATACATCAATTCAAGAAAGTAATTTTAAGAATTATGTTTTAATAAAATACACATATTTATGGAAACTATTTTCTAGAAAACCATATATAAGTTCTAGAAAGTAATTTTCAAAACTGTTTTAACACATTTAACACAAAGTTCTAGAAACTACTTTTTGGGATTGAGATATGTTATTTTGAAAAGTAATTTTGGATAGTCATCAAACATACCTTCTTTCACGAGCTACAATAATTACTAATGGTAGGATGCATACTTATTTTGATGTTAGATATTGATAAACTAATATTCTATATCTAAAATTCCCAATGGACAAAACGTGAGAAGACAACTAATGTAATTCAACAACTTTTATTTGTGATTATTGTCACACAATTTTTTCTTGTGTAAAACAAGAGTATTATGTATACTATATAATATGTGATGTCAACCATGGATGTACATTGAAATGTAGCATCACATGGAGGAAATATACAATGTCACAAATAAATTTTATGAAAAATGTGGTATTACATAAAAAAAGGTTTAAAAAATAATGAATAAAGATGTTCGACCTTTATAACAAAGATATGATAAAAAATAGGATTTAAAAACTAACAAGTATGGAGTAAAACATAGGATTTAAAATTGTATACTTGGTAATAAGAAGAAAAAAAAGCAAAACAGTGTACTTAGAAATATTGTGCAAATAGCAAGTGTATTCATTTTTATGTAAGCAAGCTATTTATTTGACTTGATGGCTAATATTGGATTGGGCTTGGCCCAAATAATGTATTAATTATTTTTTTGTTTATAATTTATTATGCATATGTTTATCATAATTTATGATTTTTTTTTTATTTTTTTATTTTACCTTTAGATTGTGCTTACTTATAAAAATACGTGTTTGGTTTCTGCATTTGGACCAACGTCGGGTTTCAGATTCTATCCGGTTCTTTCTTTCTTATTTTCTTCTGAAAATATATTTCATTCTTCCTCATTGTTAGTTTCTATTAAGTTCTTTCTCTATTGCATTTTTGGACATCATATTTTCTTCTTTCATCGTTTTTAAGTTCTTTCTCTGTTATTTTGAGAGAATTAATCATATCTTCTTCTTCCTCAAGTTTAGTTTTTTCGCTATTATTTTTATATTAAATCATATTTTCTTCTTTGTTATTTATTGCTTTCGTTCTCTGTTTTGTTATTTTTGAAATTACTGTTCAATTTAATTCAATCACCGTGTTTTTTAATCATCATGATAATTATAATATTTTTAATTTTATATTCTGAATTTTTTAATCTTTTCGTTGTGTTTTCTCCTTGAATTTTTATTTGCAATATACACCCATGTTGTACTTTCGTTGAATTCTTGTTTTTGTTTCTTAATATTTATAGTGAATTTCTTGATTTTTTGGCTTTGACTCATTAATTTTCAGTTTTTAGTGTAGTATACGCTTTTCCGATTCTTAATGTGAGCAGCTGCTATGTGTATGTCTTAAGAGACCTTAATTTTGTTGTTTATTTAGGTATTTTCCTATAGAAATTGAAATCTTGAGCTAATCTTTTTAGGTTTTGATTTTGTTTATTAATATGTTCTACAGTGATAATTTCATAAATAAATTCATATGTCATTTTCAAATAATTGAGAATAAAAATTCTATTATTTAGCAGAATTTATAATTTATTTATTTATCATTTTGTTGTTGAGCAGAATTTGTAATTTATTTATTTATAACTCTGTCAGTGAGCTGAATTTATACTTTATTTATTGATGATTCTGTTACTCAGCAAAATTTATAATTTATTTATTTATTTATAATGCTTTTATTTAACAGAATTATAATTTATTTATTGAAAATTATGTTATACAGCATAATTAATTGTTTATATTATTATAAAAGGGTTTGTCTAACTACCTTGTTTTTAATTTTGATGACCAATAGAATTTTGGCCATTGCTTTATAATTTGAATTCAATCATTATTGATGAGTATCATGTTTAATGAATGCATTGTCATTAATTTTTCTTTCATGTCATTTTTTCTTCATATCAATTATGTAAAAAAATTAAAATTTTATAATTATTAATTAAAATTTAATACTTAAAATTATATTAAAATGCATAAATATATGTAATAAAATTATAAAATTATAAAATCTTAATAATTATTATTTTTAATTAATTATAAAAATCTATTCTTTATTCACTCTAGGTAAATATTTATCATGAAAAAAAAATTGGTGTATAGTTTTCATTTATTTTAACTTTGCAAAAAATGAATTTAATTTTTTCAATTTAGTGAAATACATAAAGTAGTTCTCATTTTACATTTGACATTATGATCTGATTGTTCATTTTACATATCTCAATAAATTAAAAGAAATTAAACTTAAAATGTTTCTAAAGTTAAAATAAATGAAAGCTTCTTTTATAGATTTTTATAATTAGTTATTAAAATTTTAATACTTTATAATTTGTCTAATTATATTTATGTATTTTACTATAATTTTTATTATTAACTTTTAAGTAATAAGTATAAAGTTTTAATTTTATAAATAAATGATATAAAAAATAAATGGGGTGATTTTATTCGATTTTCACTTGGAATGAGTTAAACAAACCCTTGTAAAAAAAAAAGTTTTTAACTTCGCCTATGTTTTCATAGCCGGTCCCAAGCCCGTATAAAAGAGAAGGATTTTGATATTAATAAATGTAAATTATTATAGTCTTTTGGATATAATTTGTGATTGGAAGTTGGATAAAAACTTTTGCATTATAACTACATTTTAATTAAATTCTATTGACAAGAGATTTTTGAGAAGGAATCTCTTGCTTTTTGGATAACAATTTAGTAACTTTTATAAATCAATTCTTACTCATGTTGATGGTAGCATTTTCATGGGTGGCATCTCTGACAGAGTAGTCTCATATTTCATTGACTTGTGGAGTAGGGTTGTCGCATTTATCATTTGGGACTGACCATGAGAGTAACATTTCCATCCATTTGTTTTGCACTCAGCGCGGCCGCCAATACCGAGAAGCATTATTTCCACCGAGTCTATGTTTAGAGGTCATTAAGAAATTCCATATGTTTAATTATTTAGTGTCCTTTTAATTGGTTTTATTCTATGCACTTTTTAGCCTAAATTATAAAAATAAGCTTCATTCATCATTTGATTGATATGTTCTAATTAATTTTCAACCAAATACTAGTACTTTAGTGTATAAGGATCACCTGTGTTTCTTGATATGATTTTGTATCAGGGGAATACTAATGGTCAGAACAAATTTCATTGTCTTAATGTCATATTTTATGCTAATTCCAACTGCATTGGTTCTGTACCAGCTAATTTATCTCTGCCTTCTGCTACTTCTAGAGTTCTACCGAAGCTATTGGGTTGGTTGAAATGTTCAGTTTCTGATCTCATTAGACTATTTACTTGAGTCATTTCTACGTGCTATGGTACCATTGGTTTGGTTTCCAAAGGTTGACTGTTTAGTTATCTTATTAGATTTATCATGTGCTAATTTTTAATGTTGTGTTCTTATAAAATGATTGAAATGTATGGAAACTAGAGACTAATTGCCATTGCTGGATATTGTCATAATTAAAAATTAGGATAAGTTCAGTTTCAAAAGCTGTGTTAGACACTAATGAATACTGTGGCTTGTAAACGTTAGCCATATAAATGCTAAAAATGATGTATATGTGTAGAGTAGCCACAGAAAGATCAATTACTCTTGCTGCTCACAATTTAGCCATCACCGGTTTTACCACTGTCTTGGCAATCTTTATGAGAAATTGCTTTTGAATATCTGGATTGACCTCTTCGTTATGAAGATAACGTCCCCTGATATCAGTTTCCACACTTGCTGTTTCAAAAAGATACTTTTCCTCATCCAATCAAACCAAAAGTGAGTGGCAAAAAATCTTTGTTAAAAATAATAATATACCGATAGACAACGTTTATTTAAGAAGCACTTTTATGTTTTAGCTAGAAAAGTATTGTATTTTTATCTTATGTATAACTGTTGTGACTTGGACTTCGAGGACCAAGGGCCTCCACGATAAAAGAAGGAGATAAGAGGAGAAATGGAAGTTGATTTTGAAATGCTTGTTATTTCATGTATGGACAATTACAAGCTTTTATACTTTCTTAGTTGAGTTCTAACAAACTCAGTAACAGACTCAGTAACTACCCTCCCCCTTCCAACTAATTCTAGAACATTCCCAATATCCTAACAGAAGCCGTTACACGACCTTATTCCCATGCACGAGCCTTCGCACTTTCAGTCTTCATACGTAGTCCTCCATGTACTTAGGAGGCTTCGTTTTCCTTCTGGGCCTCTCTCCATTCTGCTGTGAGTTTACTTCTTGTACACCCTCGTTTCCACTTGTAACACTCCCCTCTTCTTCAAATAACACCTTGTCCCCAAGGTGGTGTAAAGCTTTGAAACTGGACCACTCCTCCCACGATGCTTCCTCGAGTGGTAAGTCCTTCCATTGTACCAAGACCATGCGTGTATGTCCTGAGTTTGATGGAACTAGCTTGGACGCGATAATAGCCAAGGGTGCAACGACTGAGTCGTTGTCTATCGCTGCCGGGGGAAGTTCAGTCGAGGCCTGCGGTGGTTCTCTAGCCACATAGGGTTTGAGAAGTGAAATGTGGAAAACGTTGTGAATGCGTGACTGAGTGGGGAGCTGTAACTGGTAAGCGACCTTGCCCATCCTAGCCGTGACTTGAAAAGGTCCATAATACCTCTTGGTGAGTTTCGAGTACGTGGTGTCAGAAACTGAAGTCTGACGCCGAGGCCGTAACTTCACCAGCACCCAATCACCGACAGCAAACTCAAGTTCGCGGCGGTGCTTATCTGCCACCTCCTTCATGCGTGCCTGAGCTTTAGTGAGCTTCTGGCGAAGCAACTCAAATACCTTCTCCCTCTGACTAAGCATATCATCAACCGCATCGACCTTAGCAGTTCCTGCAATATACTGAGGAAAATTGGGTGGTTTTATGCCAAAGGTTACTTCAAATGGCGTGACTCCGGTGGCTGAGTGACACGATGTATTGTATGACCACTCGGCCCAAAGTAAATAATGCCTCCATCACGACGGATTTTGATGAACAAATGCTCTCAAATATTGTTCGATGATGCGGTTTGCAACCTCGGTTTGCCCATCGGATTGTGGGTGATAGGCGGAGCTGAGGCAGAGCTTCGTCCCACTAAGAGAGAAGAGCTCTTTCCAGAACCTACTCACGAATAACGGATCACGATCCGAAACAATGCTTCGTGGCATTCCATGTAAACGCCCCACAATGTCCATGAATAAACTTGCAACTGTTCGTGCATTGTGTTGAGTAGGCAACATTCCCAGACGCAACCCTTTTGAGAACCTATCTACGACCACGAAGATACATGTATGGCCCTTGTAGGTAGGTAAGCCTACGATAAAATCCATGGACAAATCCTCCCATGGCTGCACTGGTACCGGGAGTGGACTCAACAACCCAGCTGGTTTCTTGTTATCGTATTTGGTGCATTGGCACGTCAAGCATCTTGCGATGAAGGCATGAGTATCCATTTGAATGGAATCCCATGTAAAATTTTCTTGTAAGCGATGAAGCGTTTTTTGAACCCCCATGTGACCACCTGTTGGAGATTGGTGAAATTCTTCAAGTAACAACTTAGTGAAGGAGGAATCTGAGGGAATCCAGATTCGACCTTTGTGCAAAATAAGATCATTAGTGAACGTATATTCAGGGTGTGCGTAAGGATCATCGTGAATCTTACGAGATAACTCCATAAAAGCTAGGTTAGATGCAACTTCCTTGCGCAGGTCCTCGAGAAATTCGAATTGAGGCATCGATATTAAAGAGAGTGATGCAGATGGTTCTTCATGTATTCTCGACAAAGCGTCTGCCACGATGTTGGCGCGTCCTGCTCTATATTGGATCGTGAAATAGTATCCTAGTAAGCGTGCCAAGTAGCGGTGCTGCTCTGGCGTTTGCACGGTTTGGTCCATAAGCTCCCTTAAACTCATGTGGTCCGTCACTATGATAAACTTGTGGCCCAGCAAATACTGCCGCCACTTCTTAACGGTGGCGGTTATGGCGGCAAGTTCACGGACATAGGTAGATGCGTTCATCAACTTTGTGCAGAATTGCTTACTGAAGAAGGAGATAGGATGTCCTTCTTGTGTAAGCACGACTCCAATTCCTGATCCCGATGCGTCGGTCTCCACAATAAATGGTATGTGAAAATTAGGTAAGGCCAAAACGAGAGCTGCCATCAATGCCTCTTTAAGCTTCTGGAATGCTTCAGTAGCAACGGTGGACCACTGAAATTGTGCATGGCATAATAGCTTCGTAAGTGGTGCTGCCAGGGTTGAATATCCCTTAATGAATCGCCTATAAAACCCGGCGAGACCAAAAAATCCCCGTTGTGCTTTTGGGGTTTTCGGTATTGGCCATTCGTGGATGGTTCGAATCTTTTCCGGCACCGGTCGGACTCCATCACCAGCAACCACATGTCCAAGATATTCTAATTTTTCTTGAGCAAACATGCATTTGGAGAGTTTTAATGAGAACTGACCTGCAACTAGAATTCGAAAGGCGCTTTCCAAGTGAAGAAGATGATCGGAGATAGTTTTGCTATAGATTAATATATCATCGAAAAAAACGATGATATACTTTCTCAGGCATGGCCGAAACAACTCGTTCATTGTTGATTGGAATGAAGAGGGTGCATTGCAAAGGCCAAAGGGCATTACTCGAAACTTGTAATGCCCTTGATGTGTCCGGAATGCCGTTTTGCTAATGTCTTCTTCTCGCATCAAAATCTGATGATAGCCGTGCATCAGATCAAGTTTCAAAAACCACCGTGCTCTTCCTAGCTCGTCTAACAGTTCATCTACCATGGGGATTGGAAAACGGTCCCTCACCGTAACCGCATTCAGTGCTCTATAATCCACACAAAAGCGCCATCCTCCATCCTTTTTCTTCACCAATAACACTGGGGATGAGAATGGACTTGAGCTCGGTTGAATGAATCCTTTTTCTAACATGGCATTAACCTGTTCCTCTATTTCTTGTTTCTGAAAATAGGGGTATCTGTAGGGTTTAACATTGACAGGGGTTGTGTTTGGAAGCAAAGTTATGGAGTGATCTGTAGATCGTGATGGAGGTAAGTTTGTCGGGGGTTGAAACAATGAAGAGTACTTGGTGACTAAGGATGCAATTTCCGGAATCATATGAGTTGCGGTTTGAGGTGGAGTTTGCTTATCCAGGCGTATGTGGAAGAAGGAGCTAGTTGGATTCGTATGAAGTAAACGACGAAGTTGTGAAGGTGTTACCTGTTCGAGGTCCCTCTCACGATCTCCTTTTAGTTCAATAAGCTTGCCTCCCATGATGAACTTCATGTTTAATGAAGTGTAGTCAGTGAGTATTGGGCCTAGTGTCTTCAACCACTGCACTCCCAACACGACGTCAGCACCGCCGAGTGGGAGGATATGAAAGTCTATCGTGAATGAGTTTCGTTGGATTTGCACCGTGACCTCACCACATCGTTGTTGACATCTAATTTCATCACCATTTCCTACTGTGACCCGTAACGAAGCTATGTCTTGGGTGGGAAGCTTTAGAGCTGTGACTACACGATGATGGAGGAAATTGTGAGTGCTTCCTCCATCAATTAAGATGCTAACATGGAGATCGTTAATAGTGCCTTTCATTCGTAGGGTCTCGGGGGCCGAGTGCCCCGATAACGCATGTAGACTGAGTTGAGCAGGAGGTGACTTAGGAGGTAATTCTGGTGGTTCCGGTGGCAATTCTGGGTTCCTCTCTACATCAGGTAACGTGTCTTCGTCATCTGCTATCAACAGAAATAGTGATGATGAACACTTATGGCCTCGCGAAAATTTCTCATCACATTGGAAGCATAATCCTTTTTCTCGACGTCGCGCCAATTCCTCCGGTGAGAGGCGTTTGAATGGAATCGTGGAATTTTGCGTTTTCTGTGGCGTCGACAGTAACGGTGGCATCAAAGTGCTTGCCGGCGGTCGTGATGCTACTGTTAGTGTTGAGAAACGCTGTGAAGATGATCTTCTCACATCTAACAATTTTTCTTCCTGTAGCCTTGCATATGCTACCGCCTGAACCAGGGAAACTGGTTGCAAGACCTACACCTCCCGGCGAATCGCCGGTGATAGCCCTGAAACAAAACAACTTAAAACAAATTGAGCCAGAATTCCGACGATGCGGTTAGCTAATGACTCGAATTCCGTCAAGTAAGCGTTCACCGATGATCGTTGCTGCAACTTGCACAACAATCCCGTAGGATCTTCATACGTTGATGAAGCAAATCGCGTATGTAACGCGTGCAAGAATGCTGACCATGACGATAGTTGAGCGTTGCGGTGCATCCATTGGAACCATGCTAACGCGGCTCCGTCCATGTAGAACGATGCAATCGTTAATCTCTCATGATCTGGAGTGTTGTGATACTAAAAAAATTGAGTTATTTTGAAGGTCCATCCTGTAGGATCTGAGCCATCAAATCTCGGAACGTCCAGCTTTAAACGATGAGTAGAAACAGTCACGATTGGCGTTTGTCCTGCTGAAGATGCTGGTGAAGCTTGCGGTTGCTGTTGATTGGCTTCGAGCTGTGTCATTCTTTGCAGGAGATCGTCAATCTTCGCGTTCATTGCTAGCTGTGATGCCGATAGCTTAGCAATGGCGTCTTCCAATCTATCTGCTGAAACCCTAGAACGAGTTGCTTCCACCATTGATGCTCAATGAAAGCACCAATGTTGTGACTTGGACTTCGAGGACCAAGGGCCTCCATGATAAAAAAAGAAGATAAGAGGAGAAATGGAAGTTGAGTTTGAAATGCTTGTTATTTCATGTATGGACAATTACAAGCTTTTATACTTTCTTAGTTGAGTTCTAACAAACTCAGTAACAGACTCAGTAACTACCTTCCCCCTTCCAACTAATTCTAGAACATTCCCAATATCCTAACAGAAGTCGTTACACGTCCTTATTCCCATGCACGAGCCTTCGCACTTTCAGTCTTCATACGTAGTCCTCCATGTACGTAGGAGGCTTCGTTTTCCTTCTGGGCCTCTCTCCATTCTGCTGTGAGTTTACTTCTTGTACACCCTCGTTTCCACTTGTAACAATAACACTTTATAAAAGAAGCGCTGCCTATTTTCTCAAATTTATACAGAACTTTCGTGCCAGCGCTGTTTCTAAATATATATTGCCCAGAACAATAGCACCATAAAAGGGCTTATATAAAGCAAAAAAACAAAAAGCATTGTATATCTTGAAATTTGGTGTAGTGTGATGAGATATTTCTCATAAGGAACCTCGTATTTTTTGGAGGACAAACAAATTGTGCTTGTATATTTCTGAAGTAACGATCATAAATCAGTGCTTAGTGAATGATGCTATTTTTATCTTATATAAGAAGCATTGTCTATTATCTGGAACATATACAACACTTTCCTACAAGCATTGTATATAAATATATATCTTCCATAGTAATAGCACCAAAAAAGCACTATATAAGGCAAAAAAAGAGCGTTGCATATTTTGAAATTTGGCATAGTGTGACGGGAGATTTCTGAGAAGGAGCTTGGTATTTTTTGGAGAGCAAACAAATGGTGCTTGTATATTTGTCAAGTAACTATCATAATCAATACTTATTGGCATCAACGACACCGCCTTTGCAGGTGGTATCTTTGTCAAAGCGGTATCATATTCCATTGCCTTGTGTTGGGACTGGCCATTAGAAGAATATTTCATTTTCAATTGTTTTCTTTTCTTTAGGAAAGAGTAGGAATTACTCTACTATTAGAAATATAATGTTTTCCTTTCTTTGTTATTTTTTTTTCATTTTTTGAATGAGTACTGATTGTAGGAAGTAATAGAGAAGACTTTCTTATTTTATTCAAGCATTAAAAGTACTACTTATGTAGAAATATTACAATAAAGTTTGTTCCTTGATTCAAGGAATAATAAATGAAACAAATAATAGCTAATAATGGTAAAGATCTTATTTTAAAACAAAGTAAATCAAATCTCAAATTCATCTAATATAGGAAACTGCAATATCTTCTATTAATTCCTACACCCCCACTCATGTTGGTGCATAGATATCTAAAATGCCCAACTTGCTTGCTAAACGCTCAAGAATGGGTCTTGCTAGGCTCTTGGTCAACATGTCAGATGTTTGTTGATTGGAAGTCACAAATGACAAGCAAATAATTCCAGCATCCAATTTCTTCCTTATAAAGTGGCGATCAATCTCAATGTGTTTCGTTTTATCATGCTGAACAGGATTGTGAGCTAAATTGACATACAACACTCACTGAAAAAGCAATGTTGTCGAGTATGAGATAAGTAAATCAATTTGCCAACTAACCTTTGGTATCTTCCAACATCAACGGGAACACTTCCTTTTTCCCAAAGTTTTCCATTGGGATCCATGGGGGTATCTGCTGGTCTACAACCGCTCATTCCAGTTTCTTCCAAGCGGTCTAGAATATACTTCTGTTAAGAAATAACAATTCCTCTTTTTGAGCAAGCAACCTCCATTCCAAGAAAGTACCTCAAGGATCCCAAGTCCTTGATCTCAAATTCTGCTGCCAAGTTCTTTTTTAGCCTAGCCAATTCCTCTTCATCATCTCCAGTGAGGATGATGTTGTCAACATAGACTATTAGTGCAACAATTTTTCAGTTAGAAGAAAATTTTGTAAATAAGGTATGATGTGCTTGGCCTTGAGAATATCCTTGTCTTTTAACTGATTGGGTAAATGTTTCGAACCATGCCCTTGGAGACTGCTTGAGTACATAAAGAGACTTTTCTAGTTTACAAACCTTTGTCCCAAATCTGTGTTCGGAGCCAGGAGGACTATCCATGTATACCTCTTCCTCCAAGTCATCATCGAGGAATGCATTTTTAACATCTAATTGGTGCAAAAACCAATCCAAGTTTGCAGCAAGTGATAGGAGAATTCTAACCGTGTTTGCGACCGGGGCAAAGGTCTTTGAGTGGTCTATACCATAGGTCTTATTGAATACCTTAGCTACCAAGTAATAGGGAAGACTTTCTTATTTTATTCAAGCAGTAAAATTACTGCTTATATAGAAATATTACAATAAAGTTTGTTCCTTGATTTAAGGAATAATAAAGGAAACAAATAATAGCTAATAATGATAAAAAATCTTATTTTAAAACAAAGTAAATCAAATCTATGATTCATCTAATATAGGAAACTGCAATATCTTCTATTAATTCCTACAATGATACTTGGGCACCCAAATATTTTAGACACCCCATTGACACCTTTCCTATGTGTTTATGTCTCTCTTGTCACATCAAATAGATATTATCATTTGTCAGTGTATTTTATTTTTTCTTTAATTTCTTTCATGAGATTAGAGTTCTAACAGATCATAGAAAAGAGAAAAGAAAGAAAATAAAACTTCAAAGTAAAGAGAAAATATTATAAGGGTACTAATTTTTGTGTTACAATTCTATATTTATAGAGTTAGGTAGTTAGTTATGATGACTGTCAACAGTTGTCAATAACTAACATACAAACTAACTATAACTAACCTCCTAACTACTAACTTAAGAGAGTGAAATTGGATACTGTAACTCTCTGTACAATACTCTAATACCCCTCTCCCCTCAAAGTAAATGTGGGTGAGACTTTAAGGGAGTCTCAAGCACTTTGAATTTGGCTCCCAGAAAAATAAATTTGCTTGGAGAAAGTTGCTTTATGAGAGCATATGCCCATTGATTTAGTGCAGGAACATGGTGAACAATCATCTACTTGGTTAGAACTTTCTCTCGAACGAAGAAAATATCAATGTCCATATGCTTTGTTCTTGCATGAAGGATTGGTTTGTGGGCAAGAGCAACAACATTTTGGTTGTCATATAATACAATGGGTGTGTTGAACGAAACTTGCAATTCATTCAACAAGGTCTGAATCCAGGATAATTCTGCAATACTTTGTGCCAAACTATGATAATATTGTGGCGGAGGGGATCCACTAGCCCCTCTCTTATTTAATATTGTGATTGAGAGCTTAACGGGTTTAATGGAAAAGCACTGAAAGCAAACAAGTACAAGGGGTTATTGGAGGGAAAAGATGGAATAGAAATCAGCATCTTGCAGTATGCAGATGACACCATTTTCTTCGATGAAACATCAATGCATAAACGTGAAGTTCCTCAAGGCAATATTGAGGATTTTTGAGATGGTATCAGGCCAAAAAATCAACTATGCAAAAAGTCAGTTTGGGACGGTTGGAAAATCTGCCCAATGGTTGAATGAGGCTGCCTTGTACTTCAATTGTAGCTTACTAGTTGTACCGTTTACCTATTTGGGTATCCCCATCGAGGCAAACCCTAAAAGTTGTGTGACTTGGGAACCCATAGTTAAAAAATGTGAGAGTAGATTAGCAAAGTGGAAACAAAAGCCATTATCATTTGAGGGCAGGGTGACTCTGATAAAGTCAACCCTAAACTTAATCCCTATCTATTTTATTTCTTTTTTCAGGATTCCAAAGGTGGTACACAAGCTAGTCACACTACAAAGAAGGTTCTTATGGGGTGGAGACATGGATATCCATAAAATTGCTTGGGTGAGATGGAAGACAACATCTCTATCAAAATAAAAAAAGAGGCTTGGGAATTAGAGACTTGACCAAATTCAATCAGGCTATCCTGGGATAGTAGAAGTGAGATCTATTTCACCATCAGGGGGAACTTTGGGCTAGAGTGTTGGATTCCAAATATGGAGGTAGGCGGAGCTTGGATGGCAACAATTCACATCAAGCAGTCTCCAAATGGTGGTATGACCTGAAAAAGGTGTGTCACAATTTAGGGGAGGAAAGATGGTTCCAACATGGCATAAGATGGAATAGGGTCTTGTTCAAAAGTTAGATTTTAGGAAGATGGATGGGCGGCTGATGGGATCCCTTTAAAGGCAAAGTATCCTAGACTGTACCTGAACTCGAAACAACAAAAGTAATACATTTTGCAAATAAGAGATAGTTCAGAAGGGAAATAGGAATGATGTTTGCAATGGAAAAGGCTACTATTCGAGACTGAAATAAGTATGCAGGCTGATTTTCTAGAGGAAATACAAGCTATTAATGTAAATCTCCCACAATCAGATAAATGGGTATGGACAAATGATACGAGTGGAAAATACACAATTAGAAGTGCATACCAATTAATGGACATGAACTCAAAAGATGATAATACAGATAGAATTTTTCATGCCATTTGGAAGCTAAAAATACCAAACAAGGTAACATTTTTTGTCTAGAGATTAATGAAGGACAGATTGCCCACTAAATTGAACTTGACGCGAAGAAATATAAACATCAATGGTACACTCTGCCCATTCTATACAAAAAAGGAGGAGGAGGATGCAGGGCATTTGTTTTTCAGCTGTCACAGAATTAGGTAGATCTGGTGGGAATCATTGTCTTTGATCAATATGGTGGGCTCTTTTTCGCAACACCAAGGCAAAATTTCATGCAACACTCTGTCTGCAATACACGCCTTGGTATCAAGTCACAGGGATGGTTAATTTGGTGGGTGGCACTAACTTGGAGTAAATGGAACTATAGAAACATAATCATATTTTCAAACAATAGTCCCAACACCAGTAAGTTACTGGATGATGCCATTTTTTTTTGCTGGAGCTAGCTGAGGAACCTGGAAAAAGGATTTGACAATCCTTTTCATTTATGGTCAAGCCATATCAAAGAATGGTTTTGTAATTAGTGGAAAATAGCTCCACAGATAGGGATCACCAATATATACTTAGAGTTTTGGTTCTTTAATCCATCACGATTAGTTTTTATTAGGGAACCAAACCTCCGCATGGGAGACTTCATTGATGATTGTAAAAACCACAATACGACTTGTACTAAAACTTACCTAATATATAATATTATTTTTGCGGATAAAAAAATGATAATCTACCTCTATACTTGACCTTGCAACCACTTACTGCTTCTAGGACCACCAATATATAAGATTAGACCCAAACATCTGGCAACACCTGAAATTGACCTTCTGTGATCAACATTTGATTCCCACTCTGCAATAGGGGTATCAATTTGTACCATAAACGGGGATCTCCAAAGGGACTATCCTATTCAGGGTCCCGCATATAGGGAATATTTTCCCACGGGGACGGGGATAAATATTTCGCCATAGGCACGACAAGGATGGGGATGAGGATCATTTCCCCTGCCCCACAAGTCCCCGCTCTAAGGAAATTACAAAATTGCCTTTATATTTTAAGAAATCCTAACAACTCAGTCCCACTCAAAGCTGAAACCCTCAAATAACTCGTTCACTTCACTTCTCGCCCTAGATCGTGCCACATTGTTCACTTGCTCGGATTTGATTTTTCAGTTCAAACCCATGTTTACTTTCATGTTTTGATTACCTGAACTTTCTTTATTTCTAGGATAGATTATTTTTTTAATTAATGGTCGTGGATGATATTACAAATTGTACCCATGGTCCATCATTGACTATATATAATTTGGGGATCAACTGTTCCCTGATTGTTTTTCTTGTCCTTTTTGTAATAAATTGTTACTTTCACCAAAATGATGAGTGTGGTACATTGGCATTAAAAAGTTCATGTTTTCATGAATGTAGCTCTAGGATGTATTGGAAATCAAACCCTTGCACTTGGTTAAATCCGTTGGCAACCAGTTGAGTTTTATACTTATTTATTGAACCATTTGCATTTTCCTTCACCCTAAATACCCACTTACAGCTAATAGCCTTCTTGTTAGATGTAAGAGGTATTAGATCCTAAGTATTATTCTTCATCAATGGTTCATATTCTAGTTGCATAACTGACAACCAGTTTCGAGAAATCAAGGTATGTTTCACATTCTTTGGTTCAATATGAGTTAGAAGAAGTAACGGATTCGTAGGTAAAAGATTACTTGATTTGGATCTAGTTTGCAAAAGATGAAGAAAAAGTGTCAGAAGATAAGAGGTCAAGAAGGAAAAAGAGAAAAAAAAAGTGTAAGAAGATGAAAGATCAATGGTATTAGAAGAATGAGCAATATTATTGTCAACTATTTATAGAGATGTATGTGTAGTGTCAAGAGACTAAAGAGACACAACAATAGAAGCTGACTGAACAACAATATCATAATTTGACTTAAAAGCAATGTCAGTAGTAATTGCAACCTGATTATTTTGAGGAGATTGAGATGAAGAACTATAAGAGAAGTTAGCTTGATGAGGAGGCTGGTTATTTATGATTGGTATGGAAGGAAAAATAAAAGAAGTGAGGGACGAGGATGGTTTAGTGGCAGGACATGTAGACTCAACAAAACTAAATAGGGGTGTTTAAACTCGTTAAATAAGACATCCTTTGAGACAAACATCCTTTCAATAAGGGAAATCCACTCGTAGCCCTTATGAGAAGTAGAATAACCTAAGAAAAGGCATTCATGAGACCTGGAATCCAATTTATGAGTATTGTAAGGGCTAAGTAAGGGGAAACAACAAAAAAAGGTGCTAATGGGCAAAATTCTCCTCCCCAATCAGTTTGCGACGTAGAGAAACATGCTTTTATTCGAGGTGTAGAAACAAGGTTAAAAGGATATAAATGGTAATAATAAATTTAATGACAGAAAATGGTGTTAAGATAGCAAAGAAGAAGATGTATTTAGCAAGAGCCCTATTAAAAAGGTCAGGCCCAGCTAGGCTACAAGCCTCCTGATTGTCTGCTTGGCCTATTTTCACCCTACTAAACACTCTTTATATTAAGAAAATTGCATATTGTCCCAAAATTAAATTCTTTGTAGTTATCCAATTATTGAATCACTCTAGAAATTGCAAAATCTACTTCCTTTTCAAGAGAAAAAAGCCCAAAGGCCCATTGTTTGATACAAGAAAGTTGTTAAACTAACAAAGCCCCAAAGTCAATCAAGCTATATAGCTGAAAGTCAATTCTAGAAAGCAAAGAAAGGTTACTAATCATAGAAAAATTTAGAAAAAGAAAGTAAGCAAATAGAAGCAATTACTATTTTATTGTTGTATGGTTGAATTTGAAAAGGTAATGAAGATTAATTTTATTTGCTTTATTCAATTACTAAATAAAATTGAATGTTACTATTTTGAGTACAATCTTTATTTTTGAGTTTGGAGCCTTAGTTTAGCCCATCTTGTTTATGGGCTTGACGGTCATTTTAAGGCTACCAAGTGCACATTTGGAAATGTTTGGAAACAAACGTATTTAAGAAAATCACATCAAATGTGTAACATCCCAATTTTTTTTAATATAGATTAAAAAGGATTGTTATTTATAAATAAATAGAGTTTTAGAAAAATGATGAGATTTTATAAATAAATAAATAAGGAGATATAATTATTAATTAAAATAATGATTTGAGAGAAAATAAAAAGAGTATTTCATTTATTTGTTTGATAGAAAATAAAATAGAGTTTATTTTTATAAAATAAATAAATATAGAGCAAATAATAGGCTGAGTACCCTAGGTATAAATAGTTATGTTAAGTCAGGTGTCTCTTTTTGGCTTCATTTTCGTTTTTCCTCTTCTCCTCTCAAAACCCTTTCTTTTTTCCGTAGCACGCCAAACCTGTCTCATAAAAACGACGATCTCGGACTCGTTCACCGTTGGATCGTCGTGAAATTTGAGTACCACGTTTGAAACCTAATTTTGAACATTCTCACCGTTGGGAATTTCAAAATCATATCTGAGCTTAGAGGAAAACCCTTCACATTGTAGCATTTTAATTTCCCGCAGAAACCCAAAACTATCTCGGTAAAACTATGATCCCGATTTCGTTAATTGTTGGATTTTCATGAAATTTGGATATGTTTTTCGAAATTCAATTGCGCACACTTCTGCCGTTGGGATTTTCGAGATAACGTTTGTGGAGGGAGAAAATGGAATCTCATGAAGACAATACAAGTGGAGGTTTCAATCTCTTCTTCATCTCTCTGACGTTTGGGAATTCTATCGGAGCAGTCGAAGAAATAACTGAAGGAATCTCAGGGAATCGCTAGAGATGTTACTATCACTGGCTGAAGACACGTGAGTCCGCTCACAGGTAAGGGATGAGTTATTCACAATTGGGGATTAGTGAGAACATGTGTAGGGATCCTTAAAGATATCAATTGGAATGGGTTTTGGGGTATTTTTGCAATTTTCATTTTATCCTTTTAATTATTACAGTGAATTATATATGTTTGATGAATCAGTTGATGTCCCAATGAGAAATTGCTAACGTAAATTATATTTTAAATAATATTATTCAATGACTTATTTTATATAAATTATTATCTTGTTCTAATTTTTCTACGACGATGATCAACATGTTATGTGTATATAATTATTGTAATACTAGAATAATAAATTAAAGAAAATTGTAAGGTTAATGTCTAGTGGTAATTTCTTTTGATGTAATATTAAATTAATTGTTATAGAAATCCTTTGATAAAAAAATAATGTAGTTTAATTTACTATATACATATATATGTTTTGTATCATGCAAATATTATTATTGTGTGATGTGCATGAGTTATAAGGTGTAATAAGTTATTATAATGATATTATAATATTATAGTGAAGATTGAGTAGTACAAAGTTGAATGTGTCAATTTGCGAGATACATGTAAAAATGAGATGATTGATGTGATATTATGAGATGTTAAATTGTGGGCATGATATTTGATTGTGAATAAGTGTGTGTGTTTGACGCTTGATGTGACAATAATTATATTGTGAGCTATGAATTATACAATAACCCGACCAGTGTTATCTTGAGAAAAGCGTTTATGTGCAGTGTTTAAGAGAAAATATAGGTTTCCTATTCAGGAACCAGTGCTAAATTGTAGCGCAATGTGTTAAACATGTTTGAAACACGAGTATGAGGTCGAGGTATTGTATAATTCATGAGCAGTGCTTATAAATGAAATATGTGATGAATTGTGGAATAATATGTTGCTTTGAGATTATAATATTGTTATTGAGATTGAGAAAAAGTGTAAAGTAGAACAGGTGTTGAATTGTGAGATACGTGAAAACATGTGATGGTGGATTGTGACATTATGAGATGTGAAATTGTGAATGAGTTTTGGTTATAAATAAGTGTGTGATTAACTCTTGATGTGACATTATTTGTGTTGTAAGCTGTGAATTGTACAATAACCCGACCAGTGTTATCTTGAGAAAAGTGTAAATGCGCAGTGTTAAAGAGAAAGTGTAGGTTTCCCTATTTAGGAACCAGTGTTAAAGAGAAGGTGTAGGTTCCTATTTAGGAACCAGTGTTAAATTGTAGCGCAATATGTTGTACGTGTTTAAGACACGAGTGTGAGGTCGTGGGTATTGTATAATTCGCTCGCAGTGTCTGTGTGCTAAAATGATTTTAGGGGTTGGACCTGAATCAGGAGGGAAAGGTCCTGACGGACTCTTCGGAGTGTAGGCCTAGGGGGTCACCGGGTTTGAGTGCTCCTTTAAGCCTATGCTGATCCCATATGGTTGGAGTATTCTCGCAAAACATCTGACCCTGACTGGTCTCCCTATGATCTTACTTAGTGAGAGTGACCTGACAAATCCATTGTGTGGTGTGTCTTATTATGTACTCCTAAGCGCCCTAGGGTGGTTTTTCACTGACATGATACCACATTGCATATAGGCTTGAGTCTTAGCATAACTGTCTCATGCGTTTGCTAATTGTTTATTATGAAATTGAGGTGTTATTATGTCTTGATCAGAGCGTGTGATTCTTGTGTAATGTGATTGATGATTGAAAAGTGTGATTGATTGATGAAAAGTGAATTTTGAATGACAAAGTGGTGGAATTACGGGAATTACATGTAAGTAAGTTTTATTTGGTTTATATGATATGTATATCTAGTTGTCTTGTTTCTCTATTAGTTAGGAATGTGATAACTCACTCCCGGTTTGTTGTTTGTGTTTGGATCCTGTGATGATCTTGAACTCTGTGTTCAGGGGAACAAATGACTAGGTGAACTGCTTTAAGGAATATTGTGTTGAAGGACGTCGAGACACAACGCTTTGATAGGATGTGACATTGGGGTATAGGGTTTTATATTAATTGTATGAAGTCTCGGACGGCCTTGTTCGAGCCGATGACTTTATTATTTATTTGGACAAGTTTGAATATGATGTAGAAGAAAGTGATTGTGAACCTTTTATGTAAAAGAAAGCCGATGACTTTATTATTTAGTTGCATTTCCAAATTCAATCCTCTACATAATTGAAATTTTCTTTCTTTGTTTTGCCATTGACAGATGAGAGGCCCAAGTATTTTCCAAACCCTATGATTGTAGAGACACCAAAACCAAACATGATTGTTTGCCTCAAAGATTGTTGAGTGTTGGTGCTGAAAAAAATATATGACTTGTCTAAATTGATCATTTGACCAGAAGCCCTTTCATAGGTATCAAGGATTTGAGTTGGTCTAGTTGTTTCCTTCTCTGGTGTCATGCAAAATAGAAAACAATTGCCACCAAATAAAAGGTGTGAGAGAACAGGTGTTCCTCTGTACACCTTTATACCATGAATATTTCCCTTACACTCGACTTTTTTAAGGAGAGAGGAGAATCCCTCTGTGCACAAAATGAAAAGGTAGGGTGACAATGAGTCACCCTATCTTAGTCCTCTTTTAGGTGAGATTGGTCCTACATGATCCCCATTTATTTTGACTTGGTAGTTTACAATTTTCAAACAAAGCTTCATCCAACCTACTTGTTTCATGTGAAATCTCATTTTATCCATCACCCGTAGAAGATAACCTCATTGGACTCTATCAAATACTTTGCTAATGTCGATTTTCAAAGTCATTTCATTGTCTTTCCTTTTGTTTTGCATCTCATATGGTGAATATATTTAGTGACACTCATTCTCTCTGCTCTCCCTAAATATTTTTTTTTTAATTTTAAGAATGAGAGGGAGAGAGAAATAAATGAGTTTTAAAATATAAACATTAAATTACCTTATTATTCGTAAATAAATTTATTATCATGAAATAAGTAGTTAAGTTTTTTTTTCCAAATAATTTGGTATGTTAGCATACCCCATTATATTTATATCCTTTTATTTCTTAAAACATAATTTTGCACTATACTTTTTAAAACAACATATATCAATTCCATAAAGTAATTTTTCGGACTATGTTTTAATAAAATACTCATAATTATGGAATTTATTTTCAAGAAAACCATATATAAGTTCTAAAAAGTAATTTTAAAGCTATGTTTTAGCACATTTAAAACAAAGTTCCAGAAACTACTTTTTGGAATTGATATATGTTGTTTTGAAAAGTGATTTTTGACCGTCATCGAACATTCCTTCCTTTAAGAGCTAGAATAATCACTAATGGTGGGATGCATACTTATTATGATGTTAGATGTTAAAAGACTAATACCTATATCTAAAATTTTCAATACACAAAATGTGAGAAGACAACTAATGTCTATCAACAACTTTGATTTGTGATTATTTTTACACATTTTTTATTGTGTACAAAGAAGGAGTATTATGTACACCATATAATAGATAAAGTGTACATTGAAATGTAATATCACATGGAGGAAATGTATAGTATCACATAAATTTTATGAAAATTCAGTAATACATAAAAAAAGGTTTAAAAAATAATGAATACAGAGGTTCATCGTTTATAATAAAGATTGGATAAAATATAAGATTTAAAAAATAACAAATATAGAGAGTAAAAATAGGATTTAAAAGGATATAATTGGTACTAAAAATAAAAAGGGCAGTGGTGTACTTAGCAAAGAATGTGCAAATAGCAAATGTCTTGTTTTTTATGTAAGTAAGTTATTTATTGGACTTTGTGGCCTAATATAGGATTGGGTCGGGTTTAAATAATGTTTTAATTAATTATTATTCTTTATAATTTATTATGTATATAATTTAAAATTTTATTTATATTTTAATTAATTAGAAATTATTATTGTTTCAGGGTTTCATGTTATTGTTCGATCTAGATATTTTACCATTCGACTGAATTTTCTTATAAAAATACACGCCACGAGTAACTCTGTCTATCGTCCATCAACGTTAGATTTAAGTTGTTCAATTCGATCAGATTCTTTATTTCTTTCTTACTTTTTTTAAAATTAGATTTTTTTGTTTGTCATTGTTAGATTTTATTAGGTTCTTTTTCTGTTACACTTTTTGAAATCATATTTTCTTCTTTTCTGTTATCTTTAAATGAATTAGTCATTTTTTTCATCATGTTTTATATAAAATATATACTACATTAAATAACAAAAAATGTTAAATAAACCTGAAAAAAATCGGTGAAATAAATGAATAAATGATCTTAACACGAGTAAGTTTTATATAAAATATATACTACATTGAATAACAAAAAATGTTGAATAAAAGTGATTTATTAAGTGAAGAAGTGATTCCTATGCGCCTCTCCCCACCGTCCGATCCATATCTCTGACCCCAATCTCCAGCCGTTCATCTCTATATTTCACTCCTCGCTCGTGTTATAAAATACACATTCACATTCTCAACTGCACCTCCATTTCATTTCCGCCCCAACTCACTCCCTCTCTCCCTCTCTCCAATTCACTCATAATACACAGGTTAGCATTTCTCCTATTATCTGTTTTTTATTCAATCGTTTTTTCTTTATTTTATGCTAAACCCTAATCACCTGCCTCTCATTACTTCATTCCATTACTCTCCTCTCTGAACATTATATTGTTTCTATTTCTAACTTTCTGAAATCGTATTGTCGTCTTCGTTATTTATCGCTTTCCTTCACTGTTTTCTTGTTCTTGAAATTACCTATTCAATTTAATTCCATCGGTGAATAGACATGATGATTCTTACGCTGGTCTGTTTTTCTGAATCATCATGATAAATATAATATTTTTATTTTTATATTCTGAATTTCTTCATCTTTGCGTTGTGTTTCCTCTCTGAATTTTTATTTGCAGTATACGCCCATGTGCTTTCCTTGGATTCTTGTTTTTGTTTCTTTTAATTATAATATTTCTTATGAATTTCTTGATTTTGTTGTTTATTTAGGTATTTTCCTATAGAAATTGAAATCTTGAGCTAATCTTTTTAGGTTTTGATTTTGTTTTTTTATATTTTCTGCAGTGTTAATTTCAGAAATAAATTCCATGTCAGACTTCAGAAATTTTCAAATCGATGAGAATGAAAATTCTGTTACTCAGCAGAATTTTTAATTTATTTATTTATAATTCTGTTGCTGAACAGAATTTGTAATTTATTTATTTATAATTCTGTCACTGAGCTGAATTTATACTTTATTTATTGATGATTCTGTTACTCAGCAGAATTCATAATTTATTTATTTATTTATAATGCTGTTATTTAACCGAATTTATAATTTATTTATTTTTGATTCTGCTGTTAATGATAACTTATAATTTATTTGTTCATAATTTATTGATGATTCTGTTAAGCAGAATTATAATTTATTTATTGAGAATTCTGTTATTCAGCAGAATTAATTATTTATATTATTTTAAAAGGGTTTGAATTACTACCTTATCTTTAATGAGCAATAGATTTTTGGCCATTCTTTTATAATTTGAAGATATGGCTATCACCTTTGATGCATTGTCATTAGTTTCTCTTTCATATAATTTATTATTATTTTTTTCATCTCATTTATTATTTTTTCTTCATATCATTTATGTATAAAATTAAAATTTTATAATAATGAATTAAAAGTTAATACTTAAAATTATACTAAAATACATAAATATATATAAAAAAAACTATAAAATATTAAAATCTTAATAATTAGTATTTTTAATTAATTATAAAAATCTATTCTTTATTCACTCTAGGTAAATATCTATCATGAAAAAAACTTTTGGAATATAGTTTTCAGTTATTTTAACTTTGGAAAAATGAATTTTAATTTTTTCAATTTAGTGAAATACATAAAATAGTTCTCATTTTACATTTGACATTACAATCTGATTGTTGGTACTATCTATATGTAAAATGACAGCTAGTTACCAAAAGTTAATTTTACATATTTCAATCAATTAAAAGAAATTAATCTTAAAATTTTTCTAAAGTTAAAATAAAGGAAAACTTTTTATGTAGTTTTTTATAATTAATTAAAAATAATTATTAAAATTTTAATATTTTATAATTTGTTTAAATATATTTATGTATTTTACTATAATTTTTATTATCAACTTTTAAGTAACAACTATAAAGTTTTGATTTTATACATAAATGATATGAAACTAAATAAATGATATGAAAGAGAAATTAAAGATAATATAGATTGTAATAGTCATAACATTAATGATAGAATTCAAAATATAAAAAAATATCTAAATTTTATTGGTCATTAGAAATGGGGTGGTTTAACCCGACTTTTACTTGGGATCAGTTAGACAAACCCTTGTAAAAAAAAGTTTTTAACTCCGCCTATGTTCTCATAGCCGGTCCCAAGCCCGGACAAAGGAGGAGGGTTTTGATATTAACAAATGGAAATTATTACAGTCCTCTAGATAAAATTTGTGATTGGAGATAGGGTAAAATTTTTTGCATTATAATTACATTTTAATTAAATTCTATTGACAAGAGATTTCTTAGAAGGAGTCTCATGCTTTTTGGAGAGCAAACAAATTGTATATAGTAACTGCTATAAATCAATGCTCACTGTTGATGGCACCACCCTCATTGGTGAATGGTGACATCTCTGCCAGAGCAGTCTCATATTCCATTGGCTTGCGCATTTTTCATTTGGGACTGGCCATGAGAGTAACATTTCCATCCATGTGTTTTGTTAAATTTTGTTATTTAAATTGAATAGGGAGTTTCATGCTATAGATCTATTTTTACTGTTTCTTTTATGTATCCACTGTGATTCATTGATTATATTACTTTCCAGTCATTCGTAGGTTATTATTGAGTTATGTTTTTGCGAGTTTTACTTAATTGTTTAATGTGCTTCTAGTCTATTAGATGCTAATTTATTATTGAAAAAAGCAGATATGAATAAACTGGGAACATAAAATTTCTTCGGTGCTTGGTAGAACACAGAGCTAAAAGCTAAGTCGGTTACAAGAGTCTCACTATTAATATTATGAGTAAGATGTTAAACCATCATCTCTTGTATTTTATTAAAGTGGGCAATTTAAGATCTTGTTGGTAATATTGCTGCAGGCACAGTGAGCAACCGTCTGTCAAAAGTTGATAACTGGCAAAGAATCCGTTTCAGCCCCTGCTTCATTTAAGCAACAATAAGTTTGACAAATAATCAGTTTCAGCACTGCTTGAACTTTAAGCAACAATAAGGTTGGATTAATTCATTTGGTATTTATCATGTGATTAAGTCTCTGATAGTTAATTTTTTCTTTTTGAAATTGCCTTGTGCCTTATTTCTCTCTTTATGAATTTTTGCGAATTCATCTATAAGTTGAGAGACATGATGAGTTTTTCATTGCTCCGTGTTTGGGAATCACAATGACTGATAACAATTGCCAATTTCTGATCTTCAAATGCAGATAATTTGTCTTTTTTTGAATTTCTAGAAAATTTTGTTGCAGTAGAGAATTTTGTGTGTTAATGGCTCTGGTTTTCTGCTTTTTGTCAAAGTATTGGTATTCTTCTTAATGTGAGTGTAGATTTTATCATGCATGAGAATCGTTGCTATATATATTCTTTGCAATCTCAATTTTTCATTTCTGTAGATGTGTTGCAATTGAAATCATTTATTATTGCTTTTGATTTTGGTTTCGGCAGTTCTGCATGTGAAAGTTAATCAAACACTGCATTTTATGATTATAGGATGTAAAAAAAATTTATACTGGGTGTGTATTTTAATGAATTGAATTCTATTGAAACAATGCCTAAATTGTCAATATATAGCATAGAATATAATACGTTTCCAAAAATGCTGTAAATATAAAACATGGAGGTGATATATGCCGCTTGTTTGAATGAGTGAGGTCTAATGTCCCTAATACTGAGTTTATATATTGTTTGGACAAAAAGCGGTGTCTAAGTTCTATGTTTAGTAACCTCGCAGTCTTGCTCCCAAGCCTAACACAACTTGTAGTCTTGCACTCGGCGCAGCAGCCAATACTCGAGCTTGCTCATCCTTGGCCCGAGTGGGTCCAACTCATGAAGTGCTTGCTCGACAAGGGATACTTCTGAAGTGAAGAGGGAAAAATGTTATGCAATGCTGGTATGGGCATGAAGGATTTCAATGTCATTAGAACGGTGTGCCTCAATTTTGGTAGAGACCACTTTCATCTTTTAAGGTAAAATATACATTTTAAAAGAAAGTGTTCCTTGGATTGCTTATGGCACATGATATAATCTGTTTGATGTTAGTTAATCATTGGTTTATTCTGTTTGTTCAAAGGTTTGGCCGTGATTTAGAACTCTGGGACAGACTGTGATATTCAATTGGACAAGAACCTAGGCTTGATTTATACCATTTTTATATTTCATATTTGAGTTTGTACCTTAATGGAAACTTATTTTTACGGTTAAGAAACGATGGAGTATGGTTCCTTATTATTGGCAAAATTCCTCTTAATTACATAGTTTGGAGCGTAGGTTTTATTATGATAATTTTATTCTTATATTGTGTCTGCTGGACAGGAGATTTCATAGATAAAGGAGGGTATTTCAACAAATAATGCATGCTGGGAAATTGGAGAATCACCAGTTAAGTTAGTGGGTTGAACATTAGTTAATGACCTTTTTGGAAACCTATTCTGTTCATATTGTTTTTATTGGTCTAAAATTTCCCATGTAGCCTTCATTGTGTAAGATTGAAATAACCAATTCTCCTCTCCAGAGAATCTCACTTTCATGCTAGAGATGTCATTTTTGGTTCTCCGAGTTGTGTAATGGGAGAAGGTAAAGGAATTGGATTGGCTAAGTGGAAATTTAATTTTATATATATACATGAGACTTGCCATTATATTATTCAAATGTGAATAACAAGGAAGATCTATTTGATTAGAAAATGGGAAATTTTGGGTCTTCATAAGTGAAATTTTGTGTTAAAGTGGGAAGCATAGGAGATTAATAGAAAATGTGTTGCAGGAAAATGGTGGATGACTCAAGCAAAATATTATTGCTATGACTTCTTGTCTGCTGCTCAATCATTTTGTCCCAAGTAATATGTTTGGAGGTCATTAAGAAATTCTATATGTTTAATTATTTAGTGTCCTTTTAATTGGTTTTATTCTATGCACTTTGTAACCTAAATTATAAAAAATAAGCTTCACTCAGCATTTGATTGATCCTGTTCTAATTAATTTTCAACCTAGTACTAGTACTTTAGTGTACAAGGATCACCTGTGTTTCTTAATATGATTTTGTATGATATATACTATTAACTATTTTTGACATCGTATTTAACATTCTACGTCAATTCATTAATTTAATTAGGAATAATGAACACTTTGTTTATTTGTAAATGGTCACAAACTTGCAATTAGAAATAATAAAAACCTACCCAGCGATGTCTATAAACAACATGCTACCTGAATTTTGGTAATGAATTTATGCTAGTATAGTTGGAGAAGCTTTCTGAGGCATCATTTCTCCAATAGAAAACTTATCATGCAGTATCTTAGGGGGTTAGATAGTAGCCAAATGGGTCAGCATAAAATAGAGCTTATTGTAACAAATTTTTTGCAACATGTCATATCACCTTGGAAAATTGGATATAAACTTAGACAAAGTATTAGGAGAGAAATTTTTGGAGTAACTCTGATCTCCTCCTCTGATTTCTGGATTTAATAGTCACAAGCATCAATGAAGTATGAATTTTGACACCAGACATGATATTGACACCATGACATGGTTAAATTTTAAATCATAAAGCATGTGGACACACATATATATAATAAAAATAAAAAAATTACATTAGCACTATCACTTTGATTGATTGTTTTTGTATAGATTTTAGTAGTGGATAAGTTGAATTATTATTATTATTATGTGTTTACAGTTTTGAAAAAAATGTAAATGAAGCAAAACACCGTTGTTAAAAATAATAATATATCAATAGACAACGTTCATCTAGGAGGAGGATTTGACTTCTCTGTTGTTTATTCCCATGCTGCTCTTTTAAAATCATACCATTTTCATGATTTTTAAAATTAAATGTCACCATTAAATATTAACACAGTTGTTATGCAGTGTTATTTTCATGATTTTTATCTTATATATAGCACTTTATAAAAATAAAAAAAAGCACTGCCTATTTTCTATAACGCACATAGAACTTCCTACTAGCACTGTATATAAACATATATTGCCGAGAACAATAGCACCATAAAACTGCTACGTAAAGCAAAAAAAAACTTTGTATATTTTGAAATTTGGTGTAGTGTGATAGGAGATTTCTGAGAAGAAACTTGTATTTTTTGGAGATCAAACAAATTGTGTTTGTATATTTGTCAAGTAAATATCATAGATTAGAAGAACCTTGTATCTTTTGGAGAGCAAACAAATTGTGTTTGTATATTTATATAGTAAATGTCATAAATCAGTAATTACCGAATGACATTATTTTATCTTATATACAACACTTGTAGACTTTCCTACAAGCGTTATACTAGTATCTTAACCTATCTTAACCTGTGCGGAAAAGATTTAGACTTATTATATTATGATTAGTTTGATCAAACTAAAAAACCAATACCAATATATAAATTATGAATATATTGATAAAACATTGAAGATAATAGGAATTTTTCAATACATTAACATAAAATCCATCATACTACTTATATCTATTTAAAGTTTTGACAGCAATTTTTAGTTACAAATTTCTAAATCTAATATAAATAATTATTATATAAATTTCATCAAATAATAAAAGGTAATATCATATATATTATAAATCGATATAATTAAATTCAAAGTTAACCATAAAGTATTGTTCATAAAACATTACTAATAGTTATTAAAGTTAATATATATATATATATATATATATATATATATATATATATATATATATATATATATATATATATATATAAAGCACATGCATGAAAACCTAAACAAAGTAAGTAACATGTCCAAATATAGTCATTTAAATCTCATTAACTTATGGATAGTGTTCATTCTCCCTTTCAAAGACAAAGAGATGTCATTTTCTCCCTTAAACTGAACATCTTTATATAGTTGTTTTCACCCGATTCTTGTGAATTTGACCTATCCTTGTTAAACATCAACTTGCATTTATAGCTCCTTCCATATTCAATACTAAGATACCGTTTGACCCAGTTTTTTTTTTCTTCTTCTTAAAAGTTACTTAAGTTAAAATAAAAAATTAAGTAGAACTTATTTATTATTTTTTTTACTTTAAAAATTCTTTAAATTGAAGGACTTAAAAACAAATATTTCTCTAGTGAAAAACAACAAAGGAAAACATTAACTTAAAAATATGAACAAATATTTTTATATTTTTTCTATTTCTATTATACAAAACCAAAACTCATACTTTCGAAGGACTTTATTTTGGCAAACTACACTATTTGTACCTTCTCCAGAAGCAAGGAAGCATTCAACTTGTCAACATATTCTCCAAATAGAGTACACTTTATCCTCACCCTGCTTGTACATAAATTCATTATTTTAAACAGACAAATAATGCATAAGAATAAATAAACTTCCAAAAAAAAAAATATCTTTCATCCTCAAGTTGAATCACATTCATCTTGGTCTTCTTGTCATCCTTTTCGTTCTCTCTCATTTCCAACACTAGTCAACAGTCCCATGATATCTTATCCAACAAATATCACAAGAGCATAATAGTAGAAATAATAATCAAATCAAAATTTATTGAATTTAGAAGAGCAACCTTTCCCACTAAATAATCGACATCAAGACCACCAACCATGATTGTAGAAATAGGCACCAAATCATATGCAATGTTTGGGACTGCACCATCATCTAACAATATGACCTTGGTGCTAAATTGAAATATGAGTTTGTAAGGATGGTGGTTAGTCTTGAAACCACCAGTATTAGAAGCAACACCCACCATATGGAAGGAATAACATTTTTCTTTCTTGATTTCATTTTGAAATTTGCAAACCAGTGTCCTCTTCGTAGTGGCGTGGATTCTATCTCCCTAGAAAATAAATTTCCACCATATGGAAGGAATAACATTTTTCTTTCTTGATTTCATTTTGAAATTTGCAAACCAGTGTCCTCTTCGTAGTGGCGTGGATTCTATCTCCCTAAAAAATAAATTTCCTTCCTTGATTTCTTTAATGTTACAAGATTTTGTTTCCATATATTTTTTAGATTGCATTTAAAAAATATATGGAAACAAAAACTTGTAACATTAAAGAAAACTACCCATATGAGAATCTGCCAATACCATCTCCAAGGAGTGTGATAGTTTTTTTTTTTTTTTGAAATCAGGAACCAACCACAAATGAATAACCCTAACACATATTTTTCAATGTTCTCTAGTAGCATCAATCTCAACAATAGTGTTATGATTTTTGGCCATTATGAAAATTATGGATATACAGGTTTATGGATTTAGGAAAACACACTAATAGCTAGAATGTTTTGTGCTCTTTACACTAAAATTGTGAATCTATTTATAGGGTTCAAAATACGTTACCCTATCCTTCCATCAAAAATCACATTTGAAATTCAAAATTGAAAATTTGTTCATTAGGATCAAATTAGGGTTTGAGAGAAAAGGGAATAGTTGTGAAATCCCTAAACCTATTTTATTTGAACTTCAAAATGGC
This sequence comes from Glycine max, assembly GCF_000004515.6. NCBI lineage: Eukaryota > Viridiplantae > Streptophyta > Magnoliopsida > Fabales > Fabaceae > Glycine > Glycine max. The sequence continues at coordinate 35,419,263 of NC_038246.2, forward strand.
ATAACAGCTACAAACATACCTAAATTTGGACTTGTTTGTAAGTGTGTGCACATTATTTGGATGGATTGCTCACAAGTTGACACATGTCAAAAAAAAAATTTTGTGTTTGCTTTAGGTGTATATAATATAGATATAGATATCGCCCAGAGCAATAGTATAACACTCTCTACCCCAACATACATATAAATAAGAAAAACATAAAAATGCATAATTTAATTAAATCAATTTTATTCAAATCACGTAAACAAATTCACATGGATAAAAGGTCACATTCACTTCACTATTATGAAATAAAACTTATTAAAAACATATCCAGCTCAGAACAAGGTCGTCCAAGTTTACAAAAAAAAATACTCAAGTTAAGCAGTGGAATCAAATAAAGTAAAATAACATGTTCAGAGCATCATGCAATTGAGATAATGCCCCAATGACACATCCAATTAGAGAATTGTGTCATAGCTTCTTCTAGCACAAGGTTCTTTAAAGCCATCCACCTAATCATCTACTCCCACGAACACAAAGTTTGAGATCATCACAAGATTGAAACACAGACAACACACATGGAATGAGTTATCACATTTGTAAACAACACACACACACACACACACACACACACACACACACACACACACACACACACACACACACATATACATATACATATACTATAATAAAATATAAGTATAACAAGCTCAACATAGCACAATTCACGTCATTTTACCACTCATTAATAACTTATTCCAATGATTTAATCACAAAATCACATTCCACACCTTCACATTAATCACATGTTCAAAACAACACATCTCCAGTACAACACAACATCTCACATTCACACAATTCATTACCCACCATCACGTAACAAAATGATCATTACATGGGCGTTATGCAACAGATACACTTAGACTCAATCCTATATGCAATGTGGTACCATGTCAGTGAAAAACCTTGTCGGGCGCTTAGGAGTACATGACAAGATCGACCACACACTAGAAAGTTAGGTTTCTCTCACTTGGTAAAATCATAGGAAAACCAGTCAGGGTCATGTTATTTTGCAAGAATGTTGCAACGATGTGGGATGCACAAACTTAAAGGAACACTCAAACCGAGTGTATTTACTCCCAAGGCCTAGACTCTGAAGAGTCCGTCCGAACCTCTTCCTCTTGATTCAGGTCCAACCAAGAAAACATTTTAGCATGCAAACTCTATCTATGAATTGTACAAAACACATAACTCTTTAATTGTTCTCAAAATAATTTGAACTCATCACGCCTCAAAGTGATTAAACTCGTCAGGTTCCCTTAGTGAATCCCATCACAATACTCGTTGCACATCGTCAAAGTTATTGAACTCATCTGGTTCCTACTATAACATTCCATTTTTCGTAAATAAAATAAAAAGGTGTTTTTAGTTAAAAAAATAGAGTTTTAGAAAATGATGATGTTTTTATAATTAAATAAATAAGGAGAAATAATTGTTTTAAAATAATGGTTTGAAGGAAAAAAAGATGTTTGATTTATTCATTTGATAGGGAATAAAATAAAGTTTTTTTATAAAATAATAAAAATAAATAGAGTAAATAATAGATTGTGAGTATCCTAACTATAAATAGAGGCATCTTAGGTCAGTTTTTAGACTGACGATACTCCTCTTCGTCTCAATTTCGTTTTCTATTCTCCTCCTCCCAAAATCCTCTCTTTTTCCCTCATGCCACCAAACTTGTCTAAGAAAAACAACGATCTTGAACTCATTCACCATTGGATCGTCGTGAAATTTGAACACCAGGTTTGGAACTCATTTCCGAACATTCTCACCGTTGGAAATTATGAAAACATGTCGAAGCTGAGAGAAATAGCATTTGCTTCATAGATTTTCCTTTTCTCGCAGAAATCCAAAACTGTCTCGGTAAAATTACGATCCCGGACTCATTAACCGTTGGATTGTCATGAAATTTTGATATGTGGTTTGAGATTTATTTCCACACATCTTCACCATATGTAGATAGTGGAATGAAGACTTCAATCCCTTCTCATTGTCTCTAACATTTGGGAACCCTATCAAAGCAGTCAAAGGACAAACTTGAGGAATCTCAGGAAATCGCTAGAGATGTCGCTATTGCTGTTACAATACACATGTGAGCTCGCTTAGAGGTAAGGGATGAGTTTATCACAATTAGGATTAGAATGAACATGTGTAGGGGTTCTTAAAGGATCAAATTGAGGTTTATTTTGAGATGTTTATTGTATTGAAATTTTTCTTGTATGATTATGTGAAATTGTTTGAGGGGTTTTACTCCCTGTGGATTGAGAAATATTTTTGTATAATTTGTTTATATTTTGAATAAGATTAGCGTAATAAATAGTTATCTTGAGATTATGAAATTATGATTGAAATTGTATATAAGTGATAAATTCAATATATGATGAATTGTAGAATAATATATTACTTTGATATTATAATATTGTTATGGAAATTGAGTATAAGTGCAAAGTTAAATGTGTTAAATTCTGAGATACACGTAAACATGAGATGGTTGATTGTGACATAATGAGATGTGAAGTTGTGAACATGAGTTTTAGTTGTGAATAAGTGTGTGGTTAACACTTGATGTGACATTACTTGTGTTGTGAGCTATGAATTATACAATAACCCGACCAGTGTTTATCTTGAGAAAAATGTTGATGTGTAGTGTTAAAGGGAAAATGTAGGTTTCCTAGTTAGGAACTAGTGTTAAATTGTAGCGCAATGTGTTAAACGTGTTTGAAACACAAGTGTGAAATCGTGTGTATTGTATAATTCATGAGCAATGCTTGCTTATAATATTATTGTTGAAATCGAGTATAAGTATAAAGTTGAACATGTGTTAATTTGTGAGATACATGTAAACCTGTGATGGTGGATTGTGACATTATGAGATGTTAAATTGTGGGCATGATATTTGGTTATGAACAAGTGTATGTGTTTAACATTTGATGTTACAATAATTGTGTTGTGAGCTGTAAATTGTAGAATAACCCGACCAATGTTTATATTGAGAAAAGTGTTTATGCGCAATGTTAAAGAGAAAATGTAGGTTTCTAGTTAAGAACCAGTGTTAAATTGTAGCGCAATGTGTTAAATGTGTTTGAATCACGAGTGAGAGGTCATGGGTATTGTATAATTCATGAACAATGTCTACTTGCAAAAAAAAAATTATTTTAGGGGTTGGACCTGAATCAAGAAGGTGAGGCCCTAACGGATTCTTCGGAGTTTAGGCCTTGGGGATAAAGACACTTGGTTTGAGTGCTCCTTTAAGCCTATGTTAATCCCGTATGGTTGGAGTATTCTTGCAAAACAGAGTGACCCTGAGTAGTCACCTTATGATTTTACTTAGTGAGAGTGACCTGAAATATACATTGTGTGGTGTGTTATGTACTCCTAAGCGCCCAAGGGTGGTTTTTCACTGACATGGTACCACATTGCATGTAGGCTTGAGTCTTAGTCTAATTGTTGCATAACGCTTGCTAATTGTTTATTATGAAATTGATGAGTGTTATTGCGTCTTGACTCGAGTGTGTGATTCATGTGTAATATGATTAATGATTGAAAAATGAAGTTTAAAGAAAAAGTGGTGAAGTGACATGGGTTGTATTAAGTTGAGTTATGTTATAAATATTTCCATAATTTATTTTGATTACGTCTTGTTTATTTGTTTTGTTATTTTTTTGTGTCATAACTCACCCCCTATGTGCTATTTGTGTTTGGATCCTGTGATGATCTCAAACCTTGTGTTCGTGGGAGTAGATGACTAGGTGGATGACTTTAAAGAACCTCGTGCCAAAGGACGTTGGGATACAATGCTTTGATAGGATGTGACATTGGGGATGAGTTTTTACTTTAATTGCATGATGTTATTTTATTTTATTTTACCTCACTGATTTAACAAAACATTTTTTGTAAACTTTGACGGCCTTGTTTTAAGCCGAATATGTTTTTAATAAGTCTTAGTTGGTAATAGTGAGGTGAATGTGAACATTTTACCCACGTGAATTTGTTGATCAATATTTTTATATGTTTTATTTATTTATATATATGCTGGGGTGGAGGGTGTCACACCCACAGTGGATCCCATCACAATACTCATTGTGCATTAACTCATCGCCCTTAAAGGGTCTTACAGTTGTGTGATTGTACGGTTCATAGCTCATAACTCAATGCATACAACATCTTAATACACATGTATCTTACAATTCAACGCACACTAAATTTATCACATACGCCCAATCTCAATCACGATGTTATAATCCCAAGGCAACATGTTATGACACCTCATGAATCATATACACATCACAATATTAATATATACATGGCACAAACACAAACTTTACCTATGAACTATGCAATACACACAATTACTTAATTGTTTTCAAAATCATTTTAATTCGCCGCACCTCAAAGTGATTCAACTCGTCGGGTTTCCACAGTGGATCCCATCAAATACTCGTCGCACAAAACTCGTCACCCTTAAAGGATCTTACAATTATGTGATTCTATAGCTCATAATTTACAACTCAATGCATACAATATCTCCATCACAAGTATTTCACCATTCATCACATATTCAATTTCTCACTTGCACACAATGTCAATTACAATTTCATGATCCCAATATAATAATTTATCACAGTAATCTAGTAAATCTTGTCCAAAGTACAAACAAATTATACAAAAATGTTTCTCACAACATGAGGAGTAAAATCCCTCAAACAATTTCACATAATCATATCAAAATTAAAGGAATCAAAATCATAGGTCAAACACCAAGAGCACTCAATTTTATCAATCAATTCGCATTATGGCATCAATTGGTCCATCAAACACAATAATCTCGTAATTATAGTCTTAAAGTAAGAATTACAATACAATAATCCCAAAATAAATCTCAATTTGATCCTCTAAGGATTCCTACACATGTTCATTCTAATCCCAATTGTGATAAACTCATCTTTTATCTCTAAGCGGGCTCACGTGTGTAGTCCGATAGCAATAGTGACATCTTTAGTGGTTCCCTAAGATTCCTCAAGTTTTTCTTATGGTTGCTCTTCTAGGTTTTCTAAGCATTAGAGAGAAAAAGAATGGATTGGAGCCTCAATTTCACTGTCTCTATGCAAGTGACATTTCTCTTTCTACAAACATTATTTTGCATATCCCAACTGCGAGAAATTGAGAAAATGAGTTGCAAAGGTGGTATCCAAATTTCACGACGATCTAATGGTTAATGAGTCTAGGATCGTAGTTTTGTTGAGACGAATTTGGGTGTATGCGAAAAAAAGACGATTTTGGGAGAGGAAGAAGGAAAATGAATTTGAGAGGAAGAAAAAGCGTAGAGTGTAGAGATGTAAAAACTGATCTAATATGATTATATTTATAGCTAGGGTATTTTTAGCCTATTATTTACTCTATTTTTCTTTATTTTATTATCTTATTAAAAGGAACTTTATTTTACTCTTTCAATGAATAAATAACCAATTAAAACATTCATTTATTTTCTAAACATCATTTTACTCTATTTATTTTCTAATACTATGAAACTTTTATTTTAATTAACAAAACCCTTTTCTCTCATTTATTTAATTTCTAAAAATTCTATTAATTTTTAAATAAAAATCTATTTATTTGACAAAAAACAAGGTGTTACAAATAGAGCCAAAAAAGTGCTATATGAAGTCTAAAAAATAGTGTTGCATATTTTATGATTAGACATAGTGTAACAGGAGGTTTTTGAGAAGGAGCCTTGTACTTTTTGGAGAGTAAACAAATTGTGATATTTCTCTAGTAACTATCATAAATCAATGCTTGTTGGCATCGCTGCACCGCCTTTGCAGGTCACATCTTTGCCGAAGCAATCTCAAATTCCATTGCCTTGTGTAGCAGCATTGCTGCCTTTAGAATTTGAGACTGGCCATTAGATGAACATTTCATTTATGTTTTCAATTGTTTTCTTTTCTTTAAGAAAGAGTAGGAAATACTCTACTATTAGAAATAAATTATCTTCCTCTCTTTGTTATCTTTTTGTTTCATTTTTTGAATGAGTAATGGTACTTAAGCACCCAAATATTTTAGACACCCCATTGGCAAATTTCATATGCGTTTATCTCTCTTTTGTCACATCAAATAGCTATTATCTTTTGTGAGTGTACTTTATTTTTCTGTAATTTCTTTCATGCTATTGGAGTTATAACAGATCATAGAGAAGGAAAAAGAAAGAAATAAAACTTCAGAGCAAAAAAGAGAAAATATTATTAGGGTACTAATTTTTGTGTTACAAATCTATTGAGTTAAGGGTCAACAGTTGTCAATAACTAACTTGAGAACTAAATTTAGTGGTGTTAACTAACTACAACTAATCTCCTAACTACTAACTTGAGAGAGTGCAATTAAATACTTAACTGCCCGTACAATATACTAATACCTCTTTCAAACTCAAGGTAGGTGAGACTTAAACTTAAGCACATTGAATTTTTCTCTTAGAAAAGTAAAATTTCTTGGAGAAAGTGGCTTTGTGGGAGCATCTTCCCATTGATTAAGTGCAGGAACATGGTGAACAACCATCTACTTGGTTAGATCTTTCTTCCCAGCAAAGATAACATCAATCTCCATATGTTTTGCTCTTGCATGAAGGACAAGGTTGTGGGCAAGAGCAATAACACTTTGGTTGTCACATAATACAATAGGTGTGTTGAAGGGAACTTACAACTCATTCAACAGGGTCTGAATCCAGGATAATTCTACAGTAGTTTATGCCAAACTACAATATTTTTCCTTTGTACTTGACCTTGCAGGTCCACCAAGATATATGATAAGGGCCCAAATATATGGCAACACCTAAAATTCACCTTCAGTGATCAACATTTGATGCCCAGTCTGCATCACAAAGGTCTTGGACAGAGTACGGTTTACCTAAAACAATAACTTGAAGATGAAGACCATTCAAAATTGTACCTTTCATGTACCTTAAGATTCTTTTCATTGCAGTTCAGTGCGACTTTAGAGGATTGACCATAAATTGGCAAACCTTATTCACAGAGTAACTGATCTTAGGTCTAGTGATGGCAAGTATCATAAAGCACCCACTACGAACTTGTATAACGTGGGATTTGTGAAGAGATTTGAGCCCACTTTTGAAAGTTTATAGTTGAAGGCCATAGGAGATGTGAGATTGACTAAGCTTCTATCCTATTAGTCTTCTGTAGTGAATCCATTATGCATTTGCTCTGAGTGAGAAGTAAGAACTTGTCAGAAAGAGATTTAACCTCGATGCTAAGAAAGTAATCTAGTTGACCAAGTTGTTTAAGAGAATTTTTTGAGTTGAGCTGAGTGGTAAGGTGTTGAATCAACTAAGGAGGAGTGATGTAAAAAGGTAAGAGCAAGTTCAACCACATGTGTTCATTTTCTTTCCACCACCCCTTTTTGATGATGGGTGTGAGGGAAAACAATTTTGTGATTAATACCACAATCAACCAAAAAAGGTGCTAATGGGAGAAATTCTCCTCCCAAATCAGTTTGCAAGCTAGAGAAACACACTTTTGTTGGGGGTGTTTAAACAAGGTTAAAAGGTATAATTTGTACTAATAAATTTAATAACAAGAAAGGGGGTTAACTTAGCAAACAACAAGGTTTGTTTAACAAGAGCCCTATCAAAAAGGTCAAATTTAGGCAGGGCATGACCCCCTGACGAACTGTTTGGCCTATTTTCACCCTATCAAACACTTCTTATAATAAGGAAATTGAATATTATCTTAAAATTAACTTCTTTTTAGTTATTTGATTATTGAATCACTCTAGAAATTGTATAATCTATTGCCTTTTCAACAGACAAAAGCCCAAAGGCACAATGTTTGATACAACAAAGTTGCTAAACTAACAAATCCTCAAAGTCAATCAGGCTATATAGCTGAAAGTTAGTTCTAGAAAGCAAAGAAAGCTTACTAGTCATAGAAAAAATTAGAAAAAGTAAGTAAGCAAATGGAAGCAATTTCTATTTTATTTTTGTATGATTGAATTTTAAAAAGTAATGAAGATTAATTTTATTTGATATATTCAATTACTAAATAAAATTGTATGAGACTATTTTAAGTACAATCTGAATGTTGAGTTTGGGGCTTCAATTTAGCCCATCTTGTTTATGGGTTTGGCAATCATTTTAGTTAGATTTTAAATTTGAATTTGTAAAATTTCACCTAAGTGCACATTTGAAAATTTTAGAAAAATCACGTATTTAAAAAAAATCACATCGAATGACACTCACACGTGGAAACTTATGAGCTTTGAGTGTGATGTTAATGAAAATTCAGTGTGTATCTCATAAACTCATTATAGATTCAAACATCCACAGAATTTTTTTTGTTTTTTTTAAGAGAAGCGAGAATATTTTATTTAATTATGAATTAAAGACAAGATACAATTTGGAATGCAATCATGCTCAAGGATACAAGCATTAAACCGAGAAGCCATTGCAAGGGAATAAGCTACTTGGTTTGCTTGTCTGTTACCAAAACTCACCATTGAGTTTGGAATAACTATCGTCCTTGTTCTACATTCAACAAGTATCATGTGGTATTAAGAAGAACCAAGTTGATTTGCTTGAAGATTATCCACCAATGCCATACAATCATTCTAAAAAATAACCTTTGAGATGTTTAACTCTTGTGCCCATTTTATAGCACGGAGCAAGGCATATGCTTTTGCTTCCTTTGCTTCTAGACTTCCTGAATCTTGCATAGTTTATGCCTTAAAAAATGTTCCTCCCTCAATGGGTAGACAGAGACCAATGCAAAATTTGTTCTCATCGGTGGAGAGTGTTGCATCTACATTGATGTTCAAGTACTTCCTTTGTGGTTTTGTCCATTGCAAGTGTGCATAAGTTGTCTGAAATTCTCTTGGCAGTTGAGAGATCTTTCAAGCATAGATCCATTTGAGGAGGAATTGCATAATGAGAGAGATTGAGATGTTTGGAGTAGTGTTTACCTGATTCCTTAGTTTTTCGTTTTGCCTTTTCCAAATACCCCACAGAACCATAGCAATTCTTGATTGGAGAATGAAATTACTGGTTTCTAAGAGCTTGAATGTTAGCTCAGTTGCATGTCCAACCTGATAAAATTTTGGCTTAATTAAACTCCAAAGCCTAGCAACTTCCCACATGTTAAGCCCAACAACTTCCCACATGTTTTGGACATGTTCACAATCGAAAAAAATATGTAAGTCATTCTCAAAATTGTCATGACATTAAAAAGTAGAAGGGCCTAACACGAGTAAGAAGACAATTTCTAAGAACACACTATAAGAAATGTTTTACCTTGGGTTGAACTTGTAATTTCCAGATGAGGTTTTTCCAATTTCCAACTACCTTTGAGTTGTTATTTTGGTCAATTGTTTCCATGACATTGTGGTAAGATGATTTGACGTTGTACTCACCATTTGCAGTTAATCTCCATATGATTTTATCATTGACTTCATTATTCAACAAGGGGAGGGAAGCAATGTGACACCCTCTACCCCTCACATATATACTAACGAAGGAATAAAAATTCAAATATTAATTAAAAGTATTTTTAAAAAGAAGCATTTCAAAGGGGTAAAAAGACTCACATTCACTTTCTTCTACATCATATTCAAACATGTTCAAATAAATAATAAAGTCATCTCGACTCAAACAAGGTCGTCTAAGACTTCATACAATTAATATAAAATCCTATACCCCAATGTCACATCCTATCAGAGCGTTGTGTCTCGATGTCCTTCGGCACAAGGTTTCTTAAAGCAATTCACCTAGTCATCTGTTCCCCCGAACACAAAGTTCAAGATCATCACAGGATCCAAACACAAACAACACACAAGGAGTGAGTTATCACATTCCTAACTAATAGAGAAACAATATAATTAGATATAAATATCATATAAATGAGGGACAACTTACTTAAACATAACTCACGTAATTCCATCACTTTTTCATTTAAAATTCACTTTTCAATCATCAATCACATTGCACATGAATCACATAATCTGATCAAGACATAATAACACATCAATTTCATAATGAACAATTAGCAGACGTTATGCAACAGTTATGCTAAGACTCAAGCCTATATGCAATGTGGTACCTTGTCAGTGAAAAATCACCCTGAGACGCTTAGGAGTACACAACAAGAAACACCACACAATGGGTATGTCAGGTTACTCTCACTAAGTAAAACCATAGGAAGACCAGTCAGGGTCACGCTGTTTTGGGAGAATGCTCCAACATTGTGGGATCGGCACATGCTTAGAGGAACACTCAAATCGGGCGACCCCCAAGGCCTACACTCCGAAGAGTCCGTCAGGTCCTCTCCCTCCTGATTCAGGTCCAATCCCTAAAAAAGTTTTGTATGCAGACACTACTAATGAATTATACAATACCCACGACCTCACACTCGTGTTTTACACACGTTTAACACAATTGCACTACAATTTAACACTGGTTCCTGAATAGAAAACCTATATTTTCTCTTTAACACTGGTTCCTGAATAGGAAACCTACATTTATCTTTAACACTGGTTCCTAAATAGGAAACTTACACTTTCTCTTTAACACTGTGCATCAACACTGGTCGGGTTATTGTACAATTCACAGCTTACAGCACAAGTAATGTCACATTAAGGGTTAACCACACGCTTATTCACAGCCAAAACTCATCCACAATTTCACATCTCATAGTGTCACAATCCACCATCACAAGTTTACATGTATCTCACAAATTAACACATGTTCAACTTTGCACTTATACTTAATCTCAATAACAATACTATAATCTCAAGGCAACATGTTATTCCACAATGCATCACATATTTTATTCATAGACACAGCTCAAGAATTATACAATATCCACGACCTCACGCTTGTATTTTAAACACGCTCAACACATTGTGCTACAATTTAACACTGGTTCCTAAATAGGAAACCTACAATTTCTCTTTAACACTGCACATAAACATTTTTCTCAATATCAACACTGATCGGGTTATTGTATAATTCATAGCTCATAATATAATTATTGTTACATCAAGTGACAAACACACACACTTATTCACAATCAAATATCATGCCCACAGTTTAACATCTCATAATGTCACATCAATCATCTCATGCTTACATATATCTCGCAAATTGACACATTCAACTTTGTACTACTCAATCTTCACAATAATATTATAATGTCATTATAATAACTTATTATAACTCATAACTCATATACACATCACACAATAATAATATTTGCATGACACCAAACATATATATGTATATGTATATAGTAATTAAAACTACATTATTTTTAATCAAAGAATTTCTATAACAATTAATTTAAGATTACATAAAAAAATTACTACTAGGCATTAACCTTACAATTGTGTTTAATTTATTATTTTAGTATTACAATATATATATATATACACACACACACACACACACACATAACATGTTGATCATCATCTTGGGAAAATATAGAATAAGATAATAATTCATATAAAATAAGCCATTAAAAATAATACTATTTAGAGTATAATTCATGTTAATAAAAAGAACTCATTTTTTTTAGGATTTACACTCAACACAAGAACACATCAATTTCACATCAATTGGTTCGTCAAACATATAGAATTCACAGTTATAATCATAAAGATAGAATCTAAATTTGTAGAAACACCCCAAAACTCATTCCAATTGATACTTTAAGGATCCCTAGCGGTTCCCTGAGATTCCTCCAGTTTTTCTCTGATTGCTCTGATAGAGTCCCCAAAACCTTTTTTATTTTTTTTTTATCAAACTATTATTTTAATACACTTATTTCTCTTTATTTATTTAATTACAAAAACCTTATCATAAAACTCTATTTATTTACAAATAACAACTCTTTTTAAATTAGTCTATGAAAAATGGAATGTTACAAGCAACATTTCATTGGTCATTGTCATTGAAAATTTGTTGTAGCACATCTTAATGCCAATATCGTTGTTGGTTGTCGATGAGTGAACTGACTTTGAGATCATCAAGATCGAGTAAGGTTGATGAAGTGATATATGGGCTTGTTGATGCTCGCACCCAAGGTTGGGTCCAAACGTTTATAGAGTTACCATCACTTATTCTCCACTAAATGCCTTCCTTGACCAATATATGTGAAGCAAAAATACTATACCATGTATAGCTTGGTTTATGCCCTGGTTTGGCATCTAAGAATCCAACATTTGGAAAATATTTATTTTTGAGAATTTTATAAATTGTAGTATGTGGGTTATTAATCAAATTCCAACCCTGCCTCCCTAACATGGATAGGTTGAATTCGTGAAGATTACAAAATCCTATACCTCCAAACTTCTTCTTCATGGAAAGCTTGTCCCAATTGAGCCAGTTTATTCCTCTTGTTGATGCACCTTTTGATCCCTACCAAAATAAATTCAGCATCCTTTGAATCTCATCCTCTAGAGTGGTTGGAAGCAAGTGGATGCTCATGCAATATGAAGGGATTGCCTGAGAGCAGGATTTAATTAGAACTTCCTTTCTAGCTTTGGAAAGATACTTTCTTGACCAGTGATTGATGCATTTCAAAATTCGATTGTTTAGACAGCTGAAAATTGCTTTATTTCATTTGCCTATGATAGAAGGGAGGCCTAAGTATTTTGCAGACCCTATGATTATAGAGGCACCAAAAACAAGCATGATTGTTTGCATCAAAGATTGTTGAGTGTTGGTGCTGAAAAAAATTTATGACTTGTGTAAATTAATCATTTGGTCAAAAGCCCTTCCATATGTATCAAGGATTTGAGTGAGTGTAGTTGCTTATTTCTCTGATGCCATGCAAAATAGAAAATAATCGTCACACAAATAAAAGGTGTGAGAGGACAAGGGCCCCTTTGCACACCTTCATACCATGAATATCTCCCTTACGCTTAGCTTTTTTAAGGAGAGAGGAGCACCCCTCTATGCAAAGAATGTAAAGGTAGGGTGACACTGAGTCACCTTATCTTAGTTCTCTTTGAGGAGAGATTGGTCCTGCATGGTCCCCATTATTTTGACATGGTAGTTTATAGTTTCCAAACAAAGCTTTATCAAACCTATCTATTTCATGTGAAATCTCATTTTATCCACCACCTGCAAAAGATAACTCCATTAGGTTCTATCAAATTCTTTGCTGATGTTGATTTTGATATTCATGTCAATTGTCGTGCCTTTGGTTTTGCATCTCTTATGGTGAATAAATTCAGAGAAAATCAATGCATTATTAAGAATGGATCTGCCTTCAACCAAAGAAGATTGTTCATTGGATATACATTTCTGGAGGAGAGGTTTATGTCTGCTAGCTAAGGTTTTGGAGATGATCTTTTACAAGATGTTGCAATGGGAGACGAGTCTATAGTCTCTCATGGTTTTTGGATTATTTATTTTGGGGATAAGGACAATGGAATTTTTGTTTTCTTGTGGTGGCATAAAATCTTGTTCAAGCCAAGATGTAGCTACTGAAAAAAAATATCAAGGCCATAAAGATTCCAAAATCTTTTGTAGAAAGGTTTAACCCATCAGGGCTAGGGGATTGGTTAGAAAACATGGAAAAAAGGGCATCCTTAAATTCATCAATGGAGAAAGGAGCAATTAAAGAAATATTGTTAGCAGATGAGGTATAAGAAGGAATTGAGTTATACATATTATTGAAATAAACTTTTGCAATATCACAAAGATCAATATGGTTTGCAACCTCATTGCCATCTTCATGGGTTAAGGATTCTATAGAATTCATCCTTATCCTTGTTGAAGCAAATGAAGGGAAGAAATGAGAGTTGATATCACCATTCTTTAACTAGAAGTCTTTAGCACATTGTTTCCAATAATGCAGAGAATTTTATTACCTAAATAGGTAATTAACATGCAGATATTTAGACTTGCATAAAAACCTCTTTCAAATTTAATTTTAATTTTAAACTATCAATAGATTTTTTTATTTTATTAAAGAATTGTGGTAAATGCATTACATTTTACCATTTTGCCTTAATACTTGCAATTAACACACAATGTTTGCTAACTATACTCCTACCTTCTCTTTAGGTTTTATTTATTATATTTATATCCTTTAATTTGTTAAAACATAATTTGGGACTATACTTTCTAAAACAATATACATCAATTCCAGAAAGTAATTTTAAGTAATATGTTTTAATAAAGTACATATAATTATGGAAACTATATTCTAGAAAACCATATATAAGTTCTAGAAAGTAATTTTCAAAACTATGTTTTAACACATTTAACACAAAGTTTTAGAAACTACTTTTAGGGATTTAGATATGTTATTTTGAAAAGTAATTTTGGATAGTCATCAAACATACCTTTCTTTACGAGCTACAATAATTACTAATGGTAGGACACATACTTATTTTGGTGCTAGATATTAATAAACTAATATCTTATATCTAAAATTTTCAATCAACAAAACGTGAGAAGACAACTAATGTAATTCAACAACATTGATTTGTGATTATTGTCACATAATTTTTTCTTGTGTAAAAAAAAGAGTATTATGTATACTATATAATATGTGAAGTCAACCATGGATGTACATTGAAATGTAACATCACATGGAGGAAATATACAATGTCACAAATAAAGTTTATGAAAAATGTGGTATTACATAAAAAAAAGGTTTAAAAAATAATGAATAAAGAGGTTCAACCTTTATAACAAAGATAGGATAAAAAAATAGGATTTAAAAAGTAACAAATATGGAGCAAAATGATTTAAAATTGTATACTTGGTAATAAAAAGAAAAAAAAGTAAAACAGTGTACTTAGAAATATTGTGCAAATAGCAAGTGTATTCATTTTATATGTAAGTAAGCTATTTATTTGACTTGGTGGCCTAATATTAGATTGGGCTTGGCCCAAATAATTTTTATTGTTTATAATTTATTATGTATATGTTTATCATAATTTATGATTTTTTTATATTTTTTTATTTTACCTTTAGACAGTGGTTACTTATAAAAGTATACTTTTGGTTTATGTATTTCGATCAACGCCGGGTTTCAGACTCTATCATGTTCTTTCTTTCTTATTTTCTTTAGAAATTATATTTTCTTCTTTCTCATTGTTTGTTTCTAGTAGGTTCTTTCTCTAGTGCATTTTCGGAAATCATATTTCTTTCTTTTGTCATTTTTAGGTTCTTTCTGTTATTTTAAGAGAATTAATCATATATTTTAGAAAAAAATGAAATGAGCTTATCCATTAGTTAAAATGAGTTTTCTATTAGCTAATTTGTAGATGTCATCTCATCTTTTAGAGAAGCTATATTGGTGAGCTTCTAAAAATTAACTCATAGAGAGCTTATTTTTACTTATGGAAAAGCTCATCTCATATTTTTTATTCTTATTTTCTTCTTTTAGAAGTAATTTTAAAGAAGCATACTATTCAATTTAATTCAATCACCGTGTTTCTCAATCATCATGATAAATATAATATTTTTAATTTTATATTTTGAATTTTTTAATCTTTTCGTTGTGTTTTCTCCTTGAATTTTTATTTGCAATATACGCCCATGTTGTGCTTTCGTTGGATTCTTGTTTTTGTTTCTTAATCTTTAATTATAATATTTCTTGTGAATTTCTTATTTTTTTGGCTTTGACTCGTTCATTTTCTGTCTTTATTGTAGTATACACTATTCTGATTCTTAATGTGAGCCGCTGCTATGTGTATGTCTTAAGAGACCTTAATTTTGTTGTTTATTTAGGTATTTTTCTATAGAAATTGAAATCTTAGAGCTAATCTTTTTAGGTTTTGATTTTTTTATATGCTTTGCAGTAATAATTTCATAAATAAATTCATATGTCAGACTTCAGATATTTTCAAATAGTTGAGAATAAAAATTCTATTACTTACCAGAATTTATCATTTATTTATTTATAATTCTATTGCGGAGCAGAATTTGTAATTTATTTATTTATAACTCTGTCAGTGAGCTGAATTTATACTTTATTTATTGATAATTCTGTTACTCAGCAGAATTCATAATTTACTTATTTATTTATTCATAATGCTGTTATTTAACAGAATTATAATTTATTTATTGAAAATTATGTTATATAGCAGAATTAATTATTTATATTATTATAAAAGGGTTTGTCTTACTACCTTATTTTTAATTTTAAATGACCAATAGAATTTCTACCACTGCTTTATAATTTGAATTCTACCATTATTGATATGACTATCACGTTTAATGAATGCATTGTCTTTAATTTTTCTTTCATGTCATTTTTTCTTTATATCATATGTATAAAATTAAAATTTTATAATTATTAATTTAAATTTAATACTCAAAATTATATTAAAATGCATAAATATATTTAATAAAATTATAAAATATTAAAATCTTAATAATTATTATTTTTAATTAATTATAAAAAATATATTCTTTATTCACTCTAGGTAAATATTTATCATGAAATGGTGTATAGTTTATTTATTTTAACTTTGGAAAAAATGAATTTTAATTTTTTTCAATTTAGTGAAATACATAAAATAGTTCTCATTTTACATTTGACATTATGATATGATTCTTGATACTATCTATATGTAAAATGACAGCTAGTTACCGAAAGTTAATTTTACATATTTCAATAAATTAAAAGAAATTAAACTTAAAATGTTTCTAAAGTTAAAATAAATGAAAACATCTTTTATAAATTTTTATAATTAATTATTACAATTTTAATACTTTATAATTTGTCTAATTGTATTTATGTATTTTACTATAATTTTTATTATTAACTTTTAAATAATAAGTATAAAGTTGTAATTTTATACATAAATGATGTAAAAAAAGAAATTAAAAATGATACATTAATTGTAATAGTCATAACATTAATGATAGAATTGAAAATATAAAATAATTATCTAAATTCTATTGATCATTAGAAATAGGTGGTTTTATTGAATTTTCACTTGAGATGAGTTAGACAAATCCTTGTAAAAAAAAAATTTGTTAACTCTGCATATGTTCTTGTAGCTGGTCCCAAGCCCGGACAAAGGAGGAGGATTTTGATATTAACAAATGTAAATTATTATAGACTTTTGAATATAATTTGTGATTGGAAGTTGGGTAAAAACTTTTTCATTATAAATACATTTTAATTAAATTCTATTGACAAGAGATTTCTGAGAACGAGTCTCTTGCTTTTTGGATAACAAACAAAGTGTGTTTACTAACTTTTATAAATCAATTCTCACTGGTGTTGATGGTACCATCTTCATTGGTGTCATCTCTGCCAGAGCAATCTCATATTTCATTGGCTTGTGGAGTGGTGTTGCCGCATTTATCATTTGGGACGGACCATGAGAGTAACATTTCCATCCATATGTTTTGTAAAATTTTGTTATTTAAATTTCATGATATAGATCCATTTTTACTGTTTCTTTTATGTATCCACTGTAATTCATTGTATTACTTTTCAGTCATTAGTAGGTTACTATTGAGTTATGTATTTGTGAGTTTTGCTTAATTGTTTAAAGTGCTTCTAGTGTATTAGATGTTAATCTATTATTGTAAACACAGAGCTAAATAAAAGCTAAGTCAGTCACAAGAGTCTCACTATTAATATATAGCTTAGAATATAATGCGTTTTATGAAAAAATGTTGTATATATAAAACACGTAGGTGATATACACCACTTGTTTGGAGGTCATTAAAGAAATTTTATATGTTTAATTATTTAGTGTCCTTTTAATTGGTTTTATTCTATGCACTTTTTAGCCTAAATTATAAAAATAAGCTTCATTCATCATTTGATTGATCCTGTTCTAATTAATTTTCAACACCAAGTACTAGTACTTTAGTGTATAAGGATCGCCTGTGTTTCTTAATATGATTTTGTATTAGTGGAATACTGATGCTCAGAACAAATTCATTGTCTTAATGTCATATTTTATGCTAATTCCAGCTACATTGGTTCTGTACCAGCTAATTTATCTCTGCCTTCTGCTACTTCTAGAGTTCTACCGAAACGATTGGGTTGGTTGAATTGTTCGGTTTCTGATCTTATTAGACTATTGACTTGAGTCATTTGTACGTGCTATAGTACCATTGGTTTGGTTTCCAAAGGTTGACTGTTTAGTCATCTTATTAGATTTATCATGTGCTAATTTTTAATGTTGTGTTCTTATAAAATGATTGAAATGTATGGAATGTTGTGTTTAGTCATCTATTTCAATTTGATATTTATATTACTCTTATATTTATATTGTTGACTGGTTGACGAAGGTATTATTTATCATGATTCCTGGTTGACTGATGCCATTCTAGACACATGTAGACTTATTTTAAACAAAACCATATTTTTAATAGCTCTAGGATGTATTGGAATCTAATCTAATGTACCTTAATCCAATATGTGCTTTCTGTGAAACTTATGGATAAGCATAAAAAGTGTTACACAAAATTCCAGCTTGAATTTAATGGGGCATTTTCTTTTGCAAGCGCAAGACACTTGTTTTGTTTGTCTCTATTTTTCTTCTTGTTGTGTTTTGGAAGCTATATTCAGAAGCATTTGTAGAAGGTTGGTTTGGTAGGGACTGGGAAGGAGAAGAAAAACAAATCTTATTTTCTTTTTTTGGCTGATAGTTAACTTCCATCAAATCATATAGTTTTGGAATAGTATAGATCCATATGTTTTACTTGGTTGATGAATGAGAGAACTTAAGACTTGTTGGTTATTCAAAATATTACAAAATAATATTTGTAGTTTGAACTATTTGTATTATTATTGAATATTATGTTTTGTATTATTTCAAATTAAACTTGTTGTCCATATTTGTTTATTTGAGTTTAATTGTATATGGATTATTTGCATTTGAATATTATGTTGGTGAGACTTTTTAAGTGTTTTTTAAACTTATTTGTATTAAAATTTAAAATTAATATATTTTTTTAAAAAAAATGATCCCCACAAGGATGGGGTGGGGTGGGGTAGCTGGGGGCGAGGACAAGGAGCGTGGGAGTACTCCTTGCCCTATTGACATCCTTAGTCCGCAACACAAAGGGTCCAAACAAAGTAAGGTTGACCCAAAATTAATAGCTTGAAGATGAAGAGCATGCAAACTTGTTCCTTTAAGTACATTAAGATTGTTTTCATTACAGTTCAATGTGACTCTAAGAGATTGATCGTAAATTAACAAACTTGTATCACTGAGTAACTGATCTATGGTCTAGTGATGGTCAAGCATTGTAAAGTATCCATTATAGACCTGTATTAAGTAGGATTAGTAAAGAGATCCGAGCCTATTTTTACTAAGTTTACAGTTGGAGGCTATGGGTGAAGAGATTGTCTGAGCTTCTGCCATTTTAGTCTTCTACAGTGAATACTTTTATACTTGCTTTAAGTGAGAAGTAAGGACTTGTTAGAAAGAGATTTAATCTCAATGCCAAAATAGTAGTCCAGTTGACAAAGTTGTTTAAGAGAAAATTTTGAGTTGAGTTGAGTGGTTAGGTGTTGAATCAACTATGAAGAACAACCATTAATGATGATATCATCTACATAGACTAAGAGATAAGCAGTGTGAGAGCCAGTCTTGTAGATGAAAAGAGAGGGATCACAATTGTTTGCCACAAAACCAAATTGAAGGAGAGTAGATTGTAGTCTTTCAAACCATTGTCTACTACTTGCTTAAGGCCATAGAAAGTTTTATTCACTTTGCACACTTGAGAAGTATTAGATTGTTGAAGTCCAGGAGGCTAAGACTTGTAAAGAGTCTCATCACGTAAGTCATTCAGAAAAGCATTATTTGCATCTAATTGACCAAGATCCCACTGATTTGTAATGGCTAAAGTAAAAACAAGTCTAATAGTAATCGGTTTTACTACGAGAGAAAAATGTTTCTGAAATCAAACCCTTGCACTTGGTTAAATCCATCGGCAACCAGTTGAGCTTTATACTTATTTATTGAACCATTTGCATTTTCTTTCACCCTAAATACCCACTTACAGCTAATAGCCTTCTTGTTAGATGGAAGAGGTATTAGATCCTAAGTATTATTCTTCATCAATGCTCCATATTCTAGTTGCATAACTGACAACCAATTTCGAGAAATCAAGGTATGTTTCACATTCTTTGGTTCAATATGAGTTAGAAGAAGTAAAGGATTCGTAGGTAAATGATTACTTGATTTGGATCTAGTTTACAAAAGATGAAGAAAAAGTGTCAGAAGATCACAGGTCAAGAAGGAGAAAGAGAAAAAGAAGAAGTGTAAGAAAAGATAAGAGGTTAAGAAGGAGAAAGAGAAAAAGAAGTGTAAGAAGATGAAAGGTAAGTGGTATTAGGAGAACGAGCAATATTATTGTCAGCTACTAATAGAGATGTATGTGCAGTGTCAAGAGACTGAAGAGACACAACAATAGAAGTTGACTGAACAACATTATCAAAATTTGACTTAAAAGCAGTGTCAGCAATAGTTGCAACATGATTATTTTGAGGAGATTGAGATGAAGAACTAGAAGAGAAGTTAGCTAGATAAGGAGGCTGGTTATCAATGATTGGTATGGAAGGAAAAATAAAAGAAGTGGGGGATGAGGATGGTTCAGTGGCAGGACATGTAGACTCAACAAAACTAAATAGGGGTATTTAAACTCATTAAATAAGACATCCTTTGAGACAAACATCTTTTGAATAGGGGAAATACACTTGTAGCCCTTATGAGAAGTAGAATAACCCAAGAAAAGACATTCATGAGACTTGGAATCCAATGTATGAGTATTGTAAGGTCTAAGTAAGGGGAAATAACCAAAAAAGGTGCTAAAGGGTAAAATTCTCCTCCCCAATCAGTTTGCAAGGTAGAGAAACGTGCTTCTATTAAGGGTGTAGAAACAAGGTTAAAAGGATATAAATGGTAATAACAAATTTAATGACAAAAAATGGGGTTAACATAGCAAAGAAGGAGGTGAATTTAGCAAGATCCCTATTAAAAAGGTCAGGCTTGGCTAGGCTGCATGCCCTTGATGGTCTGCTTGGCCTATTTTCAACCTACTAAACACTCTTTATATTAAAGAAATTGCATATTGTCCTAAAATTAAATTCTTTTTAGTTATCCAATTATTGAATCGCTCTAGAAATTGTAAAATCTACTTCTTTTTCAAAGACAAAAGCCTAAAGGCAGAGTGTTTGATACAACAAAGTTGTTAAACTAACAAAGCCCCAAAGCCAGAGTGTTTGAAAACACACGTATTTAAGAAAATCACATCAAATAACTCTCACACGTAAAAACTTATGAGCTTTGAGCATGGTGTTAATGCAAATTCAGTAAGCATCTCATAAACTCATTATGGATTCAAACATGGAGATATAGTTTTTTTGCGTATTCTTATAGATTCACATTTGCATTGACAAAATCTTTTGATGGCTTTGATTGATTGTTTCCATATAGATTTTAGTAGTGGATAGGTTGGATTATTTTTATGTGTCTACAGGTTTGCATATTTGTCAACTACTAAATGTCATAAATCAGTAGTTACCAAATGACACTATTTTATCTGATATACAATACTTTTCTACAAGCATTGTATATAAATATACTGGTATCTTAACCCGTGCATGCATGGAAAAGATTTAGACTTATTATATTATGATTATAATATGTATTTTGGTTTATATTAAATTTGATCAAACTAAAAAACTGATACCAATATATAAATTATGAATATATTGATAAAACATTAAAGATAATAGGAAATTTTCAATACATTAACATAAAATTCATCATACTGCTTATATCTATTTAGAGTTTTGACAGCAATTTTTAGTTACAAATTTCTAAATCTAATATAAATAATTATTATATAAATTTCATCAAATAATAAAAAATTGATATCATATATATTATATATCGATATAATTAAATCCAAAGTTGACCATAAAGTATTGTTTATAAAACATTACTCATAGTTATTAAAGTTACAAAAGAATATATATCAAGCACATGAAAACCTAAACAGAGCAAGTAACGTGTCCAAATATAGTCATTTAAACCTCATTAATGTGTGGATAGTGTTCATTCTCCCTTTCAAAGACAAAGAGAATGTCATTTTCTTCCTTAAACTGAGCATATTTGTATAGTTTTTTTCACCTAGTTCCTATCTTCAGAGAATTTGACCTATCCTTGTTAAACCAAAATTAGTACAAGAAAACCAAAATTTCATTGATCTTATCCCCAAAATGGCATAACACGTGGTCTGAATAGGGATTTGACCACACTGACAAAGATATGCAAATGCTGGAAACGGAGGAGAGTCCTCCAAATAATGTATGCAAACTTACAAAGGAGTCCAAATTTAGGTAAGTTTGTAGCTGTTATGCCATTTTGAAGTTCAAATAAAATAGGTTTAGGGATTTCACAACTATTCCCTTCTCTCTCAAACCCTAATCCGATTCCACTTATGAACAAATTTTCAATTTTGAATTTCAAATGTAATGTTTGATGGAGGGATAGGGTAACGTATTTTGAAACCTATAAATAGATTCACAATTTTAGCGTGAAGTGCACAAACCATTCTAGCTATCACTTTATTTTCCTAAATCCCTAAACCAGTATATCCATAATTTTCATAATGGCCAACAATCATAACACTATTGTTGAGATTGATGCTACTAGAGAAAACTGGAAAATATGTGTTAGGGTTGTTCGTTTGTGGTTGGTTCCTGATTTCAAAAATAAAAAACTATCACACTCCTTGGAGATGGTATTGGTGGATTCTTATATGGGTGGTTTTCTTTAATGTTACAAGTTTTTGTTTCCATATATTTATTAAATGCAATCTAAAAAATATATGGAAACAAAAACTTGTAACATTAAATAAATCAAGGAAGGAATTTATTTTGTAGGGAGATAGAATCCACACCATTGTGAAGAGGACACTGGTTTACAAATTTCAAAATGAAATCAAGAAAGGAAAATGTTATTCCTTCCATCTGGTGGGTGTTGCTTCTAATACTGGTGGTTTCAAGACTAACCACCATCCTTAGAAACTCATATTTCAATTTAGCACCAAGGTCATATTGTTAGATGATGGTGTAGTCCCAAACATTGTGTACGATTTGGTGCCTATTTCTACAATCATGGATGGTGATCTTGATGTTGATTATTTAGTGGCAAAGGTTGCTATTCTAAATTCAATAAATTTTGATTTGATTATTATTTCTACTATTATGCTCTTGTGATATGTGTTGGATAAGATGTCATGAGATTGTTGACTAGTGTTAGAAATTAGAGAGAGAACGAAAAGGATGGCAAGAAGACCAAGATGAATGTGATTCAACTTGAGGATGAATGATATTTTTTTTTGGAAGTTTAAGGTGTGTTTGGTTTGTATTTTCATTTTCTGTTTTCATTTCCTGTTTTCATTTTCTGAAAATTATTTTCATTTTCAAAAGATTAGAATTCTGAAAACATGTTTGGTTTGACTTCTTATTTTCTGCTTTCAAGAAATAATGTAACATCTCAATTTTTCGTAAATAAATTTAAAAAGCTTTTTAGTAAAAAATAAATAAATAAATAAATATAGAGCAAATAATAGGCTGAGTACCCTAGGTATAAATAGTTATGTTAAGTCAGCTGCCTCCTTTTGGCCTCATTTTCGTTTTTCCCCTCCTCCTCTCAAAACCCTTTCTTTTTCCCACAGCCCACCAAACCAGTCTCAGAAAAACAATGATCTCGAACCCGTTCACCGTTGGATCGTCGTGAAATTTTAGTATCATGTTCGAAACACAATTCCGAGCATTCCCACCGTTGGGAATTTCGATATCATGTCTGAACTGAGAGAAACACCCTTCGCATTGTAGCCTTTTTCTTTCCCGCAGAAACCCATAGCTGTCTTGGTAAAACTACAATCCCAGTTTCGTTAACCGTTGGATTATTGTCAAATTTGGATATGTTGTTCGAAATTCAATTCCGTACGCTTCCACCGTTGGGATTTGCGAGATAATATTTGTGGAGGGAGAAAAAGTAATCGTATGAAGACAGTACAAGTGGAGGTTTTAATCTCTTCTCCGTCTCTCTGACGTTTAAGAATTTTATCGGAGCAGTCGGATGAATAATTGAAAGAATTTCCGGGAACCGCTAGAGATGTTGCTATCGCTGGCTGAAGACACGTGAGCCCGCTTAGAAGTAAGGGATGAGTTTATCGCAATTGGGGATTAGAATGAACATGTGTAAGGATCCTTAGAGAACTAAATTTGGGTTTATTTTGGGATATTTATTGAATTATAATTTTCTCTTTATGATTATAAATATAATATTATTGTGTTCTATGTACCAATTGATGTCCTGATGAGAATTGATTGATAAACTTGAGTGCTCTTGATGTCTTTGTGTTTAACCCATGAATTTGATTAATTGATTGTGATATAATTGTGAGAAACTATTTTAGGGATTTTACACCCCATGTTGTGATGAAATCTTTTGTATAAATTGTTATGTTGAGGTTATGAAATGATGATTCAAACTGTGAGTATGTGATAAATTGAACATGTGACGGATGATGAAATACATGTGTATTGAGATGAGATGTGTGTATTGAGTTGTGAACTATGAACTGTGCAATCACACAATTGTGAGACCCTTTAAGGACGACGAGTATTGTGATGGGATCCACTGTGGGAATCCAACGAGTTAAAATAATTTTGAAAACAATTGAGTAGATGTGTGTATTGCATAGTTCATAGGTAAAGTGTACATGATTCATAAGGTGTGATAACATGTTAAATTGAGATTATACCATTGTGATTGAGATTAAGTGTATGTGATAAATTGAGTATGTATATGATTGAGATATATATGTGCATCGAGTTGTGAACTATGAATTGTACAATCACACGATCATAAGTCCCTTCAAGGGCGACGAGTTAATGTTAAGTCCCTTTTAGGGCGACGAGTTGATGTTAAGTCCCTTTTAGGGTGACGAGTTGATGCTAAGTGCCTTTTTGGGCGACGAGTTAATGTTAAGTCCCTTTAAGGGCGACAAGTTAATGCTAAGTCCCTTTTTGGGCGACGAGTTAATGTTAAGTCCCTTTAAGGGCGACGAGTTAATGATAAGACCCTTAAAGGGCGACGAGTTAAAATTATTTTGAGAACAATTGAGGAGTCGTGTGTTTTGTACAGTTCATAGATAGAGTCTGTGTGCTAAAATAATTTTAGGGGTTGGACCTGAATCAGGAGGGAGAGGCCCTGACGGACTCTTCGGAGTGTAGGCCTTGGGGGTCACCGGGTTTGAGTGCTCCTTTAAGCCTATGTTGATCCCATATGATTGGAGCATTCTCGCAAAACATCGTGACCCTGACTGGTCTCCCTATGATCTTACTTAGTGAGAGTGACCTGACAAACCCATTGTGTGGTGTGTCTTGTTATGTACTCCTAAGCGCCCCAGGGTGGTTTTTCACTGGTACCACATTGCATATAGGCTTGAGTCTTAGCATAACTGTCGCATACGCTTGCTAATTGTTTATTATGAAATTGATGTGTTATTATGTCTTGATCAGAGTGTGTGATTCCTGTGTATAATGATTGATGATTGAAAGGTGTGATTGATGAATGACAAAGTGATGAAATAATGTGAGATATGCTAAGTAAATTGTATTTGGCTACTATATGTTGTGTTGTTTCTCTCTAGTAGTTAGCAATGTGATAACTCACTCCCGGTTTGTTGTTTGTGTTTGGATCCTGTGATGATCTTGAACTTTGTGTTCGGGGGAGCAGATGAATAGGTGGATGACTATGAAGAACCTCATGCTAGAGGACACGGGAACACCACGCTCTGATAGGATGTGACATTAGGATATAGGTTCTATATTAATTGTATGAGACTTATATGATTTTCTTTGAGTCGAGATGACTTTATTATTTATTTGGACAAGTTTGAATATGATGTAGAAGAAAGTGAATGTGAGCCTTTTACCCATTTGAAAAGCTTGTATTTAAAAATGTTTTAAAAATACTTTTAATTAATATTTGAATTTTTATTCTTTTATTAATATATATGTGAGGGGTAGAGGGTGTCACAAATAAAAACCCTGAAAATGCATTTTCAAAAGGAAATGTATTTTTAGATTTGCTTAAAATTACATTCCTTGTCATCGCGTTTTCATTTTACCCAAAATGAGATTCCTGGTTTCAACTGAAAACGAGATTTTATTGTTTCCAGTTTTAGGTTGGTTTGAGAAAATATTTTCACTGAAAATGAAAACAGAAATCCAACCAAACACATTTCCATCCCCATTTTCTATTTCAAATGAAAATGAAAACAGAAAACAACTAAACCAAACACCCCCTTATTTATTCTTATGCTTTATTTGTCTTTTGAAAATAATGATTTTGTGTACAAACAGGGTGAGGATAGAGTGTACTCTATTCGGAGAATATGTTGACAAGTTGAATGCTTCCTTGCTTCTGGAGAAGGTACAAATACTATAGTCATAGTGTAGTCTTGCCAAAATGAAGTCCTTCCAAAGTGAGTTTTGGTTTTGTATAATAGAAATACAAAAAAATATAAAAATATTTGTTCATATTTTTAAGTTAATGTTTTCCCTTGTTGTTTTTCACTAGACAAAAATTTGTTTTTAAGTCCTTCAATTTCTTCTTTTTAATTATACTTAATACTATTATTTTATTGCTATTAGGTAATCAGAACACTTCATTTGTTGCCAACATGAGCATGAAAATATCAAAAATGAAAAATAACAATTTTTTGTTGTTGGCAAAGGTTAATGGTTTGATTTGTTTTGGGAGTTTAGGAGTGTCGGGTATGTGGTCTTATGTTCTGATTTAATTTATCTCGACAACAAGAGGCTGAAGGTAACAATGGTGTGGGAAAACTACCCATACTTGGTGGCAAAGCTGAATTGTTAACTTTTGTTTTTCAATCATCGCAGTGCATAGTATGTGATCTTATGTTTTGTTATAATATTTTGCATCAATATTTAATTTCATTCAAGCAATGAAAGTGGCTTTGTACTGGTCTTTGTTGCAAGACTACTCGAATTTGGAGAATCAGATTATTTCCTTCCCAAAACTTCTCTATTGAAATTAATTGATTGGTCTTTAACTTCTAATTTTGTTTCTATTCGTTGATACTAATCTTTTTATAATTTAGTCTTAAAGGTCGTCAAATTTTTAAGTTTGATAACATTCTACAGATAGTTATAACTTTTTGTCATAGTTGCTTCATATTGAGTTTATTTTATTTAAATATTTTAGATACATGTTTTCTTAAACAAAATTAATATCAAATTCTAAAATTTTGAATACTACAAGTGTGTTACTCAAGTCCTTGAAATGTTATTTTCACTCTTAGGCTTTTGTTCTTAGCAGAGGATGTGAAGAACTTATATTTCAATACCACCAAGATGTTTATTCAAACAATATATAGATGAATCATTCATCTCATTCTAAGCTTAAAAGTCTCACTTGCTGCCTTTGGACACGATGATATAGTTTCACCATTAAGATAAATCCATTGTGAAGAGTGAATAGATGAAATCACAAAAGAACTTTTGTCTCGATAAATAAATCCTGCATGGTTATTTTAACACTTTAGCCATTGATAAATTTCTTACTATGCTAACCAAACAAGTTTTATTAAATTAAAATTAAAAAATGTATAAAATATATATATATATATATATATATATATATATATATATATATATATATATATATATATATATATATAAAGATAAACATTAGTCCATTTATAAAAAAGAAATAGGAAAATTTTCATTTTATTTACAGAGATGAAAATTTTACTTTAAATTATATTAATATCTATATTACCACGATAAAAATAGTTTTTTGTTATAATAATTTTATGGTTTTCTCTTTTTCTGACTTAAATAATTTATTTTATTTTATTTGATATAGAAATTTTGTAAAATTATATCACAAATAATATCATAAATACTTATAAGTAAATGTTGAGCCAAACACTAAAACTTCTTTAAAAAAAACTTTTTTTTAAAGATAAAATAACAAAAAAAGAAAAATATTTTTTAGAAAAATTAATATTTATGGTTGTACTCTCAATTATTTCATCCAACTTTTAATTTAAAGAATTTTTAAAGTAAAAAAATAATAAATAATAAATAAGTTCTACTTAATTTTTTATATTAACTTAAGTAACTTTTAAGAAGAAGAAAAAAAAATTGGGTCAAACGGTATCTTAGTATTGAATATGGAAGGAGCTATAGATGCAAGTTGATGTTTAACAAGGATAGGTCAAATTCACACGAATCGGGTGAAAACAATTATATAAAGATGTTCAGTTTAAGGGAGAGAATGACATTCTCTTTGTCTTTGAAAGGGAGAATGAACACTATCCACAAGTTAATGAGATTTAAATGACTATATTTAGACATGTTACTTACTTTGTTTAGGTTTTCATGTGCTTGATATATATATATATATATATATATATATATATATATATATATATTAACTTTAATAACTATTAATAATAATGTTTTGTGAAGAATACTTTATGGTCAACTTTGGATTTAATTATATCGATATATAATATACATGATATTACCTTTTATTATTTGATGAAATTTATATAATAATTATTTATATTATATTTAGAAATTTGTAACTAAAAATTGCTGTCAAAACTTTGAATAGATATAAGTAATATGATGAATTTTATGTTAATGTATTGAAAAATTCCTATTATCTTCAATGTTTTATCAATATATTCATAATTTATATATTGGTATCGGTTTTTTAGTTTGATCAAACTTAATATAAAACACATTAGAGATTATAATCATAATATAATAAGTCTAAATCTATTCTGCACATGTTAAGATAATAGTATAAGGCTTGTAGGAAAGTCTACAAGTGTTGTATATAAGATAAAATAGTGTCTAACGATTTTTCACAAAGTGGTGACGAAGGGTATAACTTGTACAAATCTTTTCATTTTCCAATTCGAAATGATCTATTTGTTCGTGGAGCTATTTACTCGATCGCAGACATTTATGGAACACCTCTAACAGTTTATAATTTATTTTTTTATAATTTTTTATAATGGAATTGATGAGACAATTTGAAAATGGTAATTCGGTAATTACTGATTTATAACATTTACTTGACAAATATACAAACACAATTTGTTTGCTCTCCAAAAAATACAAGTTTCTTCTCAAAAATCTCCTATCACACTACACCAAATCTCCTATCACACTACACCAAAGGTCTCATGTTGTCCGTTGCCCCATCAAAATAACACTGCATAACAGCTGTGTTATTTAATGGTGACATTTAATTTTAAAAATCATGAAAACAGTATGATTTGAAAGGGGCAGCATGGGAAGGGATAGAGAAGTCAAATCCTCTTAAATGAACGTTGTCTATCGATATATTATTATTTTTAACAACGGTGTTTTGCTTCATTTACATTTTTTTCAAACCCTTAAACACATAATAATAATAATTCAACTTATCCACTACTAAGATATATACAAAAACTATCAATCAAAGCGATAGTGCTATTTAATGTATTTTTTTTATTATATATATATGTGTCCACATGTCTTATGATTTAAAATTTAACCGTGTTATGGTGTCAATATCATGTCTAGTGTCAAAATTCATACTTCTTTGATGCTTGTGACTATTAAATCAGAAAATCGGAGGAGGAGATCAGAGTTACTGCAAAAATTTCTCTCCTAATACTATGTCTAAGTTTATATCCAATTTTCCAAGGTGATATGACATGTTGCAAAAAATTTGTTACAATAAACTCTATTTTATGCTGACCCATTTGATTACTATCTAACCCCCTAAGATACTGCATGATAAGTTTTCTATTGGAGAAATGATGCCTCAAAAAGCTTCTCCGACTATACTAGCATAAATTTATTACCAAAATTCAGGTAACATGTTGTTTATAGACATCGCTGGGTAGGTTTTTATTATTTTTAATTGCAAGTTTGTGACCATTTACAAATAAACAAAGTGTTCATTATTCCTAATTAAATTAATGAATTGACGTAGAATGTTAAATACGATGTCAAAAATAGTTAATAGTATATATCATACAAAATCATATTAAGAAACACAGGTGATCCTTGTACACTAAAGTACTAGTACTAGGTTGAAAATTAATTAGAACAGGATCAATCAAATACTGGGTGAAGCTTATTTTTTATAATTTAGGTTACAAAGTGCATAGAATCAAACCAATTAAAAGGACACTAAATAATTAAACATGTAGAATTTCATAATGACCTCCAAACATATTACTTAGAACAAAATGATTGAACAGCAGACAACAAGTCATAGCAATAATATTTTACTTGAGTCATCCACCATTTTCATGCAACACATTTTCTATTAATCTCCTATGTTATGCTTCACACTTTAACACAAAATTTCACTTATGAAGACCCAAAATTTCCCATTTTCTAATCAAATAGATCTTCCTTGTTATTCACATTTGAATAATATAATGGCAAGTCTCATGTATATATATAAAATTAAATTTCCACTTAGCCAATCCAATTCCTTTACCTTCTCCCATTACACAACTCGGAGAACCAAAAATGGCATCTCTAGCATGAAAGTGAGATTCTCTGGAGAATGAGTTATTTCAATCTTACACACTGAAGGCTACATGGGAAATTTTAGACCAATAAAAACAATATGAACAGAATAGGTTTCCAAAAAGGTCATTAACTAATGTTCAGCCCACTAACTTAACTGGTGATTCTCCAATTTCCCAGCATGCATTATTTGTTGAAATACCCTCCTTTATCTAAGAAATCTCCTGTACAGCAGACACAATATAAGAATAAAATTATCATAATAAAACCTACGCTCCAACCTACGTAATTAAGAGGAATTTTGCCAATAATAAGGAACCATACTCCATCGTTTCTTAACCGTAAAAATAAGTTTCCATTAAGGTACAAAATCAAATATGAAATATAAAAATGGTATAAATCAAGCCTAGGTTCTTGTCCAATTGAGTATCACAGTCTGTCAGAGTTCTAAATCACGGCCAAACCTTTGTACAAACAGAATAAACCAATGATTAACTAAACATCAAACAGATTATATCATGTGCCATAAGCAATCCAAGGAACACTTTCTTTTAAAATGCATATTTTACCTTAAAAGATGAAAGTGGTCTCTACCAAAATTGAGGCACACGGTTCTAATGACATTGAAATCCTTCATGCCCATACCAGCATTGCATAACATTTTTCCCTCTTCACGACAGAAGTATCCCTTGTCGAGCAAGCACTTCATGAGTTGGACCCACTCGGGCCAAGGATGAGCAAGCTCGAGTATTGGCTGCTGCACTGAGTGCAAGACTACGAGTTGTGTTAGGCTTGGGAGCAAGACTGTGAGGTCACTAAACATAGAGCTTATACACCGCTTTTTGTCCAAACAATATATAAACTCAGTATTAGGGACATTAGACCTCACTCATTCAAACAAGCGGCATATATTACCTCCGTGTTTTATATATACAGCATTTTTGGAAACGCATTATATTCTACGCTATAATCATAAAATGCAGTGTTTGATTAACTTTCACATGCAGAACTGCAGAAACCAAAATCAAAAGCTAAAACAATAATAAATGATTTCAATTGCAACACATCTACAGAAATGAAAAAATTGAGATTGCAAAGAATATATATAGCAACGATTCTCATGCAAGATAAAATCTACACTCACATTAAGAAGAATACCAATACTTCAAAAAAAAGCAGAAAACCAGAGCCATTAACACGCAAAATTCTCTACTGCAACAAAATTTTCTAGAAATTCAAAAACAGACAAATAATCTGCATTTGAAGATCAGAAATTGGCAATTGTTATCAGTCATTGTGATTCCCAAACACGGAGCAATGAAAAACTCATCATGTCTCTCAACTTATAGATGAATTCGCAAAAATTCATAATGAGAGAAATAAGGCACAAGGCAATTTCAAAAAGAAAAAATTAACTATCAGAGACTTAATCACAGGATAAATACCAAATGAAGTAATCCAACCTTATTGTTGCTTGAGTTCAAGCAGTGCTGAAACTGATTCTTTGTCAACCTTATTGTTGCTTAAATGAAGCAGGGGCTGAAACTGATTCTTTGCCAGTTATCAACTTTTGACAGACGGTTGCTCACTGTGCCTGCAGCAATATTACCAACAAGATCTTAAATTGCCTACTTTAATAAGATACAAGAGATGATGGTTTAACATCTTACTCATAATATTAATAGTGAGACTCTTGTAACCGACTTAGCTTTTGGCTCTGTGTTCTACCAAGCACCGAAGAAATTTTAGGTTCCCAGTTTATTCATATCTGCTTTTTTCAATAATAAATTAGCATCTAATAGACTAGAAGCACATTAAACAATTAAGTAAAACTCGCAAAAACATAACTTAATAATAACCTACGAATGACTGGAAAGTAATATAATCAATGAATCACAGTGGATACATAAAAGAAACAGTAAAAAATAGGTCTATAGCATGAAACTCCCTATTCAATTTAAATAACAAAATTTAACAAAACACATGGATGGAAATGTTACTCTCATGGCCAGTCCCATATGATAAATGCGGCAACACCACTCCACAAGCCAATGGAATATGAGACTGCTCTAGCGGAGACCGTGATAATTTTTATTTGTTAATATCAAAACCCTCCTCCTTTGTCCGGGCTTGGGACCGGTTATGAGAACATAGGCGGAGTTAAAAACTTTTTTTTACAAGGGTTAAACCACTCCATTTCTAATGACCAATAAAATTTAGATATTTTTTTATATTTTGAATTCTAGTGTTATAACTATTACAATTAATATCATCTTTAATTTCTCTTTCCTATCATTTATTTATTTTCATATCATTTATGTATAAAATTAAAACTTTATAGTTGTTACTTAAAAGTTAATAATAAAAATTACAGTAAAATACATAAATATATTTAAACAAATTATAAAATATTAAAATCATAATAATTATTTTTAATTAATTATAAAAATCTACATAAAAAGTTTTCCTTTATTTTAACTTTAGAAACATTTTAAGTTTAATTTCTTTTAATTGATGGAAATATGTAAAATTAACTTTTGGTAACTAGCTGTCATTTTACATATAGATAATACCAACAATCAGATTGTAATGTCAAATGTAAAATGAGAAAAACTTTATGTATTTCACTAAATTGAAAAAATTAAAATTCATTTTTCCAAAGTTAAAATAAATGAAAACTATATACCAAAAGGTTTTTTTCATGATAAATATTTACCTAGAGTGGATAAAGAATAGATTTTATAATTAATTAAAAATACTAATTATTAAGATTTTAATATTTTATAATTTTTTTACATATATTTATGTATTTTAGTATAATTTTAAGTATTAACTTTTAATTAATAATTATAAAATTTTAATTTTATACATAAATGATATGAAGAAAAAATAATAAATGAGATGAAAAAAATAATAATAAATTATATGAAAGAGAAACTAAAGACAATGCATCATCAAAGGTGATAGCCATATGTTCAAATTATAAAAGAATGGCCAAAACTCTATTGATCATTAAAGATAAGGTAGTAATTCAAACCCTTTTAAAATAATATAAATAATTAATTCTGCTGAATAACAGAATTCTCAATAAATAAATTATAATTCTGCTTAACAGAATCATCAATAAATTATAAACAAATAAATTATAAGTTATCATTAACAGCAGAATCAAAAATAAATAAATTATAAATTCGGTTAAATAACAGCATTATAAATAAATAAATAAATAAATAAATTATGAATTCTGCTGAGTAACAGAATCATCAATAAATAAAGTATAAATTACAAATTCTGCTCAGCAACAGAATTATAAATAAATAAATTAAAAATTCTGCTGAGTAACAGAATTTTCATTCTCATTGATTTGAAAATTTCTGAAGTCTGACATGGAATTTATTTCTGAAATTAACACTGCAGAAAATATAAAAAAACAAAATCAAAACCTAAAAAGATTAGCTCAAGATTTCAATTTCTATAGGAAAATACCTAAATAAACAACAAAATCAAGAAATTCACAAGAAATATTATAATTAAATATTAAGAAACAAAAACAAGAATCCAAGGAAAGCACATGGGCGTACACTGCAAATAAAAATTCAGAGAGGAAACACAACGAAAAGATGAAGAAATTCAGAATATAAAAATAAAAATATTATATTTATCATGATGATTCAGAAAAACAGACCAGCGTAAGAATCATCATGTCTATTCACCGATGGAATTAAATTGAATAGGTAATTTCAAGAACAAGAAATGGAATGAAGTAATGAGAGGCAGGTGATTAGGGTTTAGCATAAAATAAAGAAAAACGATTGAATAAAAAACAGATAATAGGAGAAATGCTAACCTGTGTATTATGAGTGAATTGGAGAGAGGGAGTGAGTTGGGGCGGAAATGAAATGGAGGTGCAGTTGAGAATGTGAATGTGTATTTTATAACACGAGCGAGGAGTGAAATATAGAGATGAACGGCTGGAGATTGGGGTCAGAGATATGGATCGGACGGTGGGGAGAGGCGCATAGGAATCACTGCTTCACTTAATAAATCACTTTTATTCAACAGTTTTTGTTATTCAACATAGTATATATTTTATATAAAACTTACTCGTGTTAAGATCATTTATTTCACAGATTTTTTTTCAGGTTTATTTAACATTTTTTGTTATTTAATGTAGTATATATTTTATATAAAACATGATGAAAAAAATGACTAATTCACTTAAAGATAACAGAAAAGAAGAAAATATGATTTCAAAAAGTGTAACAGAAAAAGAACCTAATAGAATCTAACAATGACAAAGAAGAAAATCTAATTTCTAAAAAAATAAGAAAGAAATAAAGAACATGATCGAATCGAACAACTGAAATCTGACGTTGATGAACGATAGACAGAGTCACTCGTAGCATGTATTTTTATAAGAAGACTCTGTCGAATGGTAAAATATATAGATTGAACAATAACAAGAAACCTTGTAACAATAATAATTTCTAATTAATTAAAATATAAATAAAATCTTAAATTATATACATAATAAATTATAAAGAATAATAATTAATTAAAACATTATTTAAGCTCGACCCAATCCTATATTAGGCCACCAAGTACAATAAATAGCTTACTTACATAAAAAAGAAGACATTTGCTATTTGCACATTCTTTACTAAGTATACCACTGCCCTTTTTATTTTTATTACCAATTATATCCTTTTAAATCCTATTTTTACTCTCTATATTTGTTATTTTTTAAATCTTATATTTTATCCAATCTTTATTATAAACAATGAATCTCTGTATTCATTATTTTTCAAACCTTTTTTTATGTATTACTAAATTTTTCATAAAATTTATGTGATACTATACATTTCCTTCATGTGATATTACATTTTAATGTACACTTTATCTATTATATGGTGTACATAATACCCCTTCTTTATACATAATAAAAAATGTGTGAGAATAATCACAAATCAAAGTTGCTGATAAACATTAGTTGTCTTCTCACATTTTGTGTATTGAGAATTTTAGGTATTATTGTAGCTCTTAAAGGAAGGAATGCTCGATGACGGTCAAAAATCACTTTTCAAAATAACATATATCAATTCCAAAAAGTAGTTTCTAGAACTTTATTTTAAATGTGCTAAAACATAGTTTTAAAATTACTTTTTAGAACTTATATATGGTTTTCTAGAAAATAAATTCCATAATTATGTGTATTTTATTAAAACATAGTCCTAAAAATTACTATATGGAATTGATATATGTTATTTTAGAAAATATAGTCCAAAATTGTGTTTTAAGAAATAAAAGGATATAAATATAATGGGGTATGCTAACATACCAAATTATTTGGACAAAAAACTTAACTACTTGTTTTATGATAATAAACTTATTTACGGATGATAAGATAATTTAATGTGTATATTTTAAAACTCATTTATTTCTCTCTCCCACTCATTCTTAAAATTAAAAAAAATATTTAGGGAGAGCAAAGAGAATGAGCGCCACTAAATATATTTACCATATGAGATGCAAAACAAAAGGAAAGACAATGAAATGACTTTGAAAATCGACATTAGCAAAGCATTTGATAGAGTCCAATGAAGTTATCTTCTGCGAGTGATGGACAAAATGAGATTTCACAAGAAACAAATAGGTTGGATGAAGTTTTGTTTGAAAATTGTAAACTACCAAGTCAAAATAAATGGGGACCATGTAGGACCAATCTCACCTAAAAGAGGACTAAGATAAGGTGACTCATTGTCACCCTACCTTTTCATTTTGTGTACAAAGGGATTCTCCTCTCTCCTTAAAAAAGTCGAGTGTATGGGAGATATTCATGGTATAAAGGTGTACAGAGGAACACCCGTTCTCTCACACCTTTTATTTGGTGGCAATTATTTTATATTTTGCATGACATCAAAGAAAGAAACAACTAGACCCACTCAAATCCTTGATACCTATGAAAGGGCTTCTGGCCAAATGATCACTTTAGACAAGTCATATATATTTTTTAGCACCAATACTCAACAATCTTTGAGGCAAACAATCATGTTTTGTTTTGGTGTCTCTACAATCATAGGGTCTGGAAAATACTTGGGCCTCTCATCTATCATTTGCAGAACAAAGAAAGCAATTTCCAATTATGTAGAGGA
This sequence comes from Glycine max, assembly GCF_000004515.6. NCBI lineage: Eukaryota > Viridiplantae > Streptophyta > Magnoliopsida > Fabales > Fabaceae > Glycine > Glycine max. The sequence goes on from NC_038246.2 coordinate 35,456,050, forward strand.
TCGAATTTGGAAATGCATCAATCACTGATTGGGGAAGTATCTTCCCAAAGCTGGTAAGGAAGTTCTAATTAAATCTTGTGCTCAAGCAATTCCTTCATTACACCATGAGTATCTACTTGCTTCCAACAACTCTAAAGGATGAGATTTAAAGGATGTTGAATAGAATTTGGTGGGGATCGAAAGGTGCATCAACAAGAAGAATAAAGTTAGCTCAATTTGGACAAGCTTTCCATAAAGAAGGAGTTTGGAGGTATGAGGTTTCATAATCTCCATGTATTCAACCTAGCAGAGTTGGGAAGCAGGGTTGGAATTTCATTAATAACCCAAATACTACAATTTCTAAAATTCTTGGACGTCAAACTAAGCCATAAACCAAGCTATGCATGGCATAGTATTTTTGCTTCACATATATTGGTCAAGGATGGTATTCTATGGAGAATTGATGGTAGCTCCATCAATATTTGGAGCCAACCTTGGGTGCTAGCATCAGCAAGCCCATATATCACTTCACCTACCCCGCTCGGCCTTGAGGATCTTAAAGTCAGTCCACTCATCAACCACCACCAACAATGTTGGCATTATGATGTGGTACAACAAATTTCCAATGACAATAACCAAAGAAATGTTGCTTCTCTCCCCCTGTTGAACAGTGAAGTCAATGATAAAATCATATGGAGATTAACTGCAAATGGTGAGTAGAACATCAAATCAACTTACCACAATGTCATGGAAACAATAATCCAAAATAACCACTAAAAGGTAGCTAGAAATTGGAACCTCATCGTGAAATTACAAGTTCAACCCAAGGTAAAGCATTTTCTTATGGTATGTTCTTAGAAACTTCCCTCTTACTCGTGTTAGGCTTCAGACCAAGGGAATCATGTGCTCTTCTACTTGTTCTTAATGTTATGGCAATTTTAAGAACAACTTCCATATTTTCTTCAGCTATTAACATGTCCAAAACACGTGGGAAGTTGCTGGGCTTTGGAGTTTAACTGAGCCAGAATTCTACCAGGTTGAACCTGCAAGCGAGCTAACCTTCAAGCTCTAGGAAACAAATAATTCCAACCTCCAATCAAGAGTTGCTATGGTTTTGTGGTATATTTGGAAAAAACAAAAATGAAAAACTTTAGAATGAGGTAGATACTACTTCAAACATCTCAATCTCTCTCACTATGCAATTACTCCATGAATGAAGTCATGCTCAAAAGACCTCTCAACCACCAAGAGCAACTCAGACAATTGATGCACACTCGCGATAGACAAAACCACAAAAAGTACCAGAAGATCAATACAGATGCAACACTTTTCAATGATGAGAACACAGTGAGGAAGCAAAAGCATGGGCCTTGCTCCATGCTATAAAATAGGATCAAGAGTTAAACATCTCAAAGGTTATTTTTTGGATTGATTGTAAGCCATTGGTTGATAATTTGCAAGCAAATCAACATATTACTTCTGAATATCACATGATACTTCTTGAATGTCGAACAAGGATGGTAGTTATTCCAAATCCAATGGTGAGTTTTGCTAGGAGACAAGCAAGCCAAGTAACTCACCCCTTGCAAGGGCTTCTCGGTTTAATGCTTGTACCCATGAGTATGATTGTATTTCAAATTGTATCTTGTCTTTGATTCTTAATGAAACGAAATAATCTTGCTTCTCTTAAAAAAAATATCTGCATGTTTGAATTCATAATGAGTTTATGATATGCATACTGAATTTGCATTAACACCATGCTTAAAGCTCATAAGTTTTAACGTATGAGTGTCATTTGATGTGATTTTCTTAAATACGTTTGTTTTCAAACATTTTCAAATATGCACTTAGTAGCCTTAAAATGACTGTCAAGCCCATAAACAAGATGGGCTAAACTGAGGCTCCAAACTCAAAATTAAGATTGTACTCAAAATAGTAATATGCAATTTTATTTAGTAATTGAATAAACCAAATAAAATTAATCTTCATTACCTTTTCAAATTCAACCATACAATAATAAAATAGTAATTGCTTCTATTTGCTTACTTGCTTTTTCTAAATTTTTCTATGATTAGTAAGCTTTCTTTGCTTTTTAGAATTGACTTTCAGCTATATAGCTTGATTGACATTGGGGCTTTGTTAGTTTAACAACTTTGTTGTATCAAGCAATGGGCCTTTGGGCTTTTTTCTGTTGAAAAGGAAGTAGATTTTACAATTTCTAGAGTGATTCAATAATTGGATAACTAAAAAGAATTTAATTTTAGGACAATATGCAATTTCCTTAATATAAGGAGTGTTTAGTAGGGTGAAAATAGGCCACGCAGACAATTAGGTGGCTTGCAGCCTAGCTGGGCTTGACCTTTTTAATAGGGCCCTTGCTAAATACATCTCCTTCTTTGCTATCTTAACCCCATTTTTTGTCATTAACTTTGTTATTACCATTTATATCCTTTTAACCTTGTTTCTACACCCCCAAAAGAAGCATGTTTCTCTACCTTGCAAACTGATTGGGGAGGAGAATTTTGCCCATTTGCAACTTTTTTGGTTGTTTCCCCTTACTTAGCCCTTAATATACTCATAAATTGGATTTCAGGTCTCATGAATGCCTTTTCTTGGGTTATTCTACTTCTCATAAGGGCTACAAGTGTATTTCCCTTATTGGAAGGATGTTTGTCTCAAAGGATGTCTTATTTAACGAGTTTAAATACCCCTATTTAGTTTTTTTGCGTCTACCTTTCCTACCACTGAACCATCCTCATCCCCCACTTCTTTTATTTTTCCTTCCATACCAATCATAAATAACCAGCCTCCTCATCAAGCTAACTTCTCTTATAGTTCTTCATCTCAATCTCCTCAAAATAATCAGGTTGCAACTACTGCTGATACTGCTTTTAAGTCAAATTTTGATATTGTTGTCCAGTCAGCTTCTATTGTTGTGTCTCTTCAATCTCTTGACACTACACATACATCTCTATTAATAGCTGACAATAATACTGCTCATTCTCCTAATACCACTAATCTTTCATCTTCTTACACTTTTTTTTTCTCTTTCTCCTTCTTGACCTCTGATCTTCTGACACTCTTTCTTCTTCTTTTGCAAACTAGATCCAAATCAGGTAATCATTTACCTACGAATTCTTTACTTCTTCTAACTCATATTGAACCAAAGAATGTGAAACATACCTTGACTTCTCGAAACTGTTTGTCAGTTATGTAACTAGAATATGAATCATTGATGAAGAATAATACCTCTTCGATCTAACAAGAAGACTATTAGCTATAAGTGGGTATTTAGGGTGAAAGAAAATAAAAATGGTTCCATAAATAAGTATAAATAATTGCCAATGGATTCAATCAAGGGCAAGGGTTTGATTTCAGAAGCCTTTTCTCTACTAGTAAAACCAGTTACTATTAGACTTGTTTTTACTTTAGCCATTACAAATCAGTGGGATCTTGGTCAATTAGATGTAAATAATGCTTTTTTGAATGACTTACGTAATGGGACTGTTTACAAGTCTCAGCCTCCTAGATTTCAATAGTCTAATACTTATCTACTAAGAAAGTGAATAAAGCTTTCTATAGCCTTAAGCAGGCCCCAAACAATGGTTTGAAAGACTGCAATCTACTCTTCTTCAGTTTGGTTTTGTGAAAAACAAGTGTGATCCCTCTCTTTTCAATTACAAGACTGGCTCTCACACAGCTTATCTCTTAGTCTATGTAGATGATATCATCATTAATGACAGTTCTTCATAGTTGATTCAACACCTAACCAATCAACTCAATTCAAAATTTTATCTTAAACAACTTGGTCAATTGGATTACTATTTTGACATTGAGACTAAATCTCTTTCTGACAAGTCCTTACTTCTCACTCAAAGAAAGTATAAAAGGGATTCACTACATGTAACACATTACACAAGTTATAATAATAATATTTTGCTTGAGTCATCCACCATTTTCATGTAACACATTTTCTCTTAATATCCTATGCTTCTCACTTTAACATAAAATTCCACTTATAAAGTCCCAAAATTTCCCATTTTCTAATCAAATAGATCTTCCTTGTTATTCACATTTGAATAATATAATGGCAAGTCTCATGTATATATATAAAATAAAATTTCCACTTAGCCAATCCAATTCCTTTACCTTCTCCCATTACACATTACACAACTGGGAGAACCAAAAATGACATCTCTAGAATGAAAGTGAGATTCTCTAGAGAAAGAGTTATTTCAATCTTACACACTGAAGGCTAAGTGGGAAATTTTAGACCAGTAAAAACAATATGAACAGAATAGGTTTCCAAAAAGGTCATTAACTAATGTTCAGCCCACTACCTTGATGGGTGATTCTCCAATTTCCCAGCATGCATTATTTGTTGAAATAGCCTCCTTTATCTAAGAAATCTCCTGTACAGCAGACACACAATATAAGAATAAAATTATCATAATAAAACCTACGCTCCAAAGTATGTAATTAAGAGGGATTTGTCCAATAATAAGGAGCTATGCTCCATCGTTTCTTAAAGGTAAAATTGAGTTTCCATGAAGGTACAAACTCAAATATGGATAATAAAAATTGTATAGATCAAGTCTAGGTTCATGTCAAATTGGATATCAAAGTTTTTCAGAGTTCTAAATCACGGCCAAACCTTTGTACAAACAGAACATACCAATGATTAACTAAACATCAAACAGATTATATCATGTGCCATAAGTAATCCAAGTAACACTTTCTTTTAAAATGTATATTTTATCTTAAAAGATGAAAGTGGTCTCTTCCAAAATTGAGGCACACAATTCTAATGACATTGAAATCCTTCATGCCCATACCAGCATTGCGGAACATTTTTTCCTCCTCATGACAAAGTATCCCCTTGCTGAACAAGCACTTCATGAGTTGGATCCACTCTGGCCAAGGATGAGAAACCGAAGCCACCCACTGTTGAGATGGTGGAAATAATGCTTCTCAAAAAACACCCAATCTATGTCTCCCGCACTGGGTTGGCTGCAACTCGAGTATTGGCGGCCATGTCGAGTGCAAGATTGTGAGGTTGTGTTAGGGCTGGGAGGGAGGGTGTGATACCATCTACCCTCACAAATATAAATAAATAATAAAAGAAAATAAAATCATGCAGAATTTATTTAAAAGTTTTTAAACACATAATAATAAAAAAAACATTTAATTTAAATTAATTTAAAATGGTAAAAAGTTCACATCTACTTAGTAAAATCATAATAAAAATTGTTCGAATAAAAGATAAAGTTATTCTGACTCAAAACAAGGCCGTTAATTCTAAATAAATATAAAAAAACTAAAACAGAAAACATAACACAATTATATCATCTACGGAATTATAACATCTGAAGCAAAAAATTCTATGTTCAGATGTCACACTTATCAGAGCATATCCCTATCACAGGCTAAGTCTCTTCATCTCCAGCATGGAAATCATCATATGTTGGCTCACCAGAAACAAACAAAATGACAATCAACCCAAACACAAATACAAGTCGGGAGTGAGTTATCATATTTCTAAATAAAATACGGATAAATAAAAGCATAAGCAAAAATACATTATATAACTATTTATAACATAACTCAACTTAATTCAATCCACGTTATTTCAACACTCTATCGTTTAAATTTCATATTTCAATCACCCATCACATGATCCATGAATCACACACTCAATCAAGGTATAACAACACTCATCGATTTCATAATAAATAATTCACATGCGTTATGTAACAATTATACTAAGACTCAAACCTATATGCAATGTGATATCATGTTAGTGAAAAACCACACTAGGACGCTTAGGAGTACATAACAAGACACACCACACAATAGGCATGTCAGGTCACTCTCACTCAGTAAAATCATAAGGTGACCAGTCAGAGTTATTCTGTTTTGCGAGAATGCTCCAACCACATGCAATCAACATAGGTTTAAACCGAATGTCTTTACCCCAAGGCCTAGATTCCGAAGAATCCGTTTGAACCTCATCTTCCTAATTCAAGTCCAACCCCTAAAACAATTTTTGCACACAGACAGTATTCATGAATTATACAATACTCACGACCTCACACTTACATTTCAAACACATTTAACAAGTTGCGCTACAGTCTAACCCTTCAGGATCTTAACTAGGAATCCTACACTTTTCCTTTAACATTGCGCATGATTTTTTTTTCTCAAAATAAACATTGATCGAGTTATTGTATAACTCATAACTCACAAAACAAGTAATATCTCTTCAAGTATTAATCACACCCTCATTCACAACCATATATATATATATATATATAATACTAACAATAATCATATATGTATCATTGGATAAATATCATATATATAAGTACATAAAAATAATTAAACACATTATATATATATATATATATATATATATATATATATGTAATTAATATACTAAAAACATTAACGCTTATTGAATATATTAACGTAATGATACATAAACATTAAAAATACGTTATTGAATATATATATATATATATATATATATATATATATATATATATATATATATATATATATATATAAACCTTAAAAACATTAACATAAATATATTAAAACATTATATATATTAAAGCCTTAACGTAAAAATTTAAAAACATTAATATAAATATATCAAAACATTAACTATATTAAAACATTCAGGTAAACATTATAAACATTAACATAATTATTTTAAAACATTCACGTAAACATTAAAAACATTAAACATAATTATATTACAACATATATATAAATATATTGACGTAAGTATATTCAATATATATTAACATAAACATACCGTAAATATGTTAGAATATTAATATAAACTTAATATATATATATATATATATATATATATATAATTATAAGAATAAGAACATGTTAAATATATTTATATTAAAAAGATAACAATAAATATAAATATATCCTTAGATAAAAGAAAAATATGTAATATATATATATATATATATATAACAACTAATTAAAAGCTTATACGTATATCATAATGGAAAATTAATCCAACATTGAGAAACAACACCTTGAGATTTTGAGTACTGCACCATCATTATGGAAAATTAATCACAATTTTCTTTTTAGAATCATTTCAGGAATATTAGCAAAAAGAATAAAAAGTGATAAACATCTAGAGAAAATCATAAAGGTAGAGGAACAAGAAGAACACACTTCTCTTAGGATAAATTCTTCTTGCTTGATCATCAACTAGAAAAATATCCAATTTTTTTTAAGAATTTCTACTCAACACAGAAACACGTAAATTTCATAAAACACAATCAATTCGTCAAACATCACCAATCCACGATTTAAAACATAAGAATAGAATTACATTTTATAAAATAACCCAAAATGATCAAAAAATTAATTCTTTAAAGATTTTTACATATGTTCATTCTAATTCTCAAGCGTAAATAACTCATCTCTTAGTTCGAGGTAGTCGCTCAGCGTTCTCCGTTAGTAATGATGATATTTCTGGTGTTCTCTAAAACTCCTCCTCCTTAGGGTTCTTGTATATAAAAAAAAAAAAAAATAGGATGTGTTTCTTTAAAAACTGTTATGTGTTAAAAGTTAATTTATGTGATGAGAAAATTGATAACCTAATCTTATTTTATTTATTTATTTAAAGGAAGTAAAGGACCGATGCTAGGGTATGAAATTTGTGGATAAGAGTTTAATGAGGAGTGTGACTTTGCAAGACTGCGAGGTCACTAAACATAGAACTTAGACACCATAGAACTTAGACACCGCTTTTTGTCCAAACAATTTATAAACTCAGCATTAAGGAAATTAGACCTCACTCATTCAAACAAGTGATGTATATAACCTCCGTGTTTTATATATACAGCAATTTTTCCAAAAACGCATTATATTCTGCTATATATTGAAAATTTTGGCATTGTGTCAATAGAATTCAATTCATTAAAATATACTTAGTATAATTCTTTTTACATCATATAAGTATAATAAAATGCAATATTTGATTAACTTTCACACGCAGAACTGCAGAAACCAAAATCCAAAGCTAAAACAGTAATAAATGATTTCAATATCAATTGCAACACATCTACAGAAATGAAAAAATTGAGATTGCGAAGAATATATATAGCAAAGATTCTCATGCATGATAAAATCTACACTAACATTATGAAGAAAAATTCTCTACTGCAACAAAATGTTCTAGAAATTCAAAAAAAGAAAAATTATCTGCATTAGAAGATCAGAAATTGGCAATTGTTATCAGTCATTGTGATTCTGAAACACGGACCAATGTAAAACTCATCGTGTCTCTTCACTTATAGATTAATTGAATTCTCAAAAATTCATAAAGAAAGAAATAAAGCACAAGGCAATTTCGAAAAGAAAAACTATCAGAGACTTAATCACATGATAAATACCAAATGAATTAATTCAACCTTACTGTTGCTTAAGCTCAAGCAGTGCTGAAACTGACTATTTGTCAACCTTATTGTTGCTTAGTTCAAGCAGGGCTAAAACTGATTATTTGCCAGTTATCAACTTTTGACAGATGGTTGCGCACTTGGCCTGCAGCAATATTACCAACAAGATCATTGCCTACTTTAATAAATACAAGAGATGATGGTTTAACATCTTACTCATAATATTAATATAGTGAGACTCTTGTAACTGACTTAGCTTTTATTTAGCTCTGTGTTCTACCAAGCACCGAAGAAATGTTAAGTTCCCATTTCATTCATATCTGCATTTTTCAATAATAAATTAGGTAAAGAAAATGTAAAACTCACAAAAACATAACTCAATAGTAACCTACGAATGACTCGAAAGTAATACAACCAATGAATCACAGTGGATACATAAAAGAAACAGTATAAATAGATCTATAGCATGAAACTCCCGATTTAATTTAAATAACAAAATTTAACAAAACGCATTAATGGGAATGTTAGTCTCATGGCCAGTCCCAAATGGTAAATGCGGCAATGCCACTCCACAAGTCAATGGAATATGAAACAGCTCCGACAAAAACACGACCAATGAAGGTGGTGCCATCAACACCAGTGAGCATTGATTTATAGCGACTACTAAACACAATTTATTTGCTCCCCAAAACGCATGAGACTCCTTTTCAGAAATCTCCCGTTAATAGAATTATTGGGTAAAAATGTAATTATAATGCACAAGTTTTTATCCTACCTCCAATCACAAATTATATCTAGAAGACTATAATAATTTCCATTTGTTAATATCAAAACCTCCCTCTTTTGTCTGGGCTGTTGGGACTGACTATAAAAACATAGGCGAAGTTAAAAACTTCTTTTAGAAGGATTTGTCTAGCTTATTCAAAGTAAAATTGGGGTTAATGACCAATAGAATTTAGACAATTATTTTATATTTTGAATTATATCACGTTATGACTATTTCAATTAATACATTATATTTAACTTCTCTTTCATATCATTTATATATAAAATTAAAACTTTATAATTGTTACTTAAAATTTAATAATAAATATTATAATAAAACACATAAATATATTTAAACAAATTATAAAATATTAAAATCTTAATAATTATTTTTAATTAATTATAAATATCTATATAAAAATTTTCATTTATTTTAACTTTAGAAACCTTTTAAGTTTAATTTCTTTTAATTGATTGAAATATGTAAAATTAACTTTCAGTAACTAACTGTCATTTTTACATATAGATAATATAAACAACCAGATAGTAATGTCAAATGTAAAATGAGAACTATTTTATGTATTTCACTAAATTGAAAAAATTAAAATTCATTTTACTAAAGTTAAAATAAATGAAAACTATATACCAAAAGTTTTTTCATGATAAATATTTACCTAGAGTGAATAAAGAATAGATTTTTATAAATAATTAAAAATATTAATTATTAAGATTTTATAATTTTATAATTTTATTACATATTTTTATGTATTTTAGTATAATTTTAAGTATTAACTTTCAATTAATAATTGTAAAGTTTTCATTTGATAGAAGAATGATATAAAAACAAATAAATGATATGAAAGAGACCTCAAATAATGATAGAATTCAAATTATAAAACAATCATCAAAATTCTATCATTCCTTAAATATAAGGTAGTTAGACAAACCCTTTTGATAATAATATAAATAATTAATTCTGTTGAATAACAGAATTCTCAATAAATAAATTATAAATACTGCTTAAGAGGATGGAGAAAATGCCTCGAGCAAAATTCGAGTACCAGACACTATAGCGCTGTTGAAGTAATCCATGTCATACTCCCAAGGTAAAGAAAATACCTCGAGTCAGAGTTCAAGTACCAGACGTTACAACGCTGAAGTAATCCATGTCATATTCTCAGGAAAAGTTCGAATGACCTTTAACAAATGGGTACCTGTACCCGAAATGGACACTGGGTAGGTAGAGAATACCTAGGGGCGCGAGACAACTCTCTCTACGGAAGTATCAATAAATTATAAACAAATAAATTATTAGTTCTAGTAAATAGCAGAATTAAAAATAAATAAATTCTAAATTATGCTAAATAACAACTATAAATAAATAAATAAATTATGAATTCTGCTGAGTAACACGATCATCAATAAATAAAGTATAAATTCAGCTCAGTGACAGAATTATAAATAAATTATAAATTCGGCTATGTAACAGAATTTTCATTCTCATTGATTTGAAAATCTGTGAAGACTGACATGTGAATTTATTTCTGAAATTATCACTGCAGAACATATAAAAAAACAAAATCAACAGCTAAAAAGATTAGCTCAAGGTTTCAATTTCTATTGGAAAATACCTAAACTCATGAGTCAAAGCCAAAAAATCAAGAAATTCACAAGAAATATTATAATTAAATATTAAGAAACAAAAACAAGAATATAAGGAAAGCACAACATGGGTGTATATTGCAAATAAAAATTTGAGAAAACACAACGAAAAGATAAAGAATTTCAGAATATAAAAATAAAAACATTATATTTATTATGATGATTAAGGAACGTCGTGATTCAGAAAAAATGGACCACCGTAAGAATCATCATGTCTATTCGCCGACTGAATTAAATTGAATGGGTAATTTCAAGCACAAAACAGAGAAAGAAAGCTATAAACAACGAAGACGAAACTATGATGTCAGATAAAGATAGCTAGTAACGAAAAAGCCTAAACATGACGAAGAAGAAGATATGATTAATTCACTTAAAGATAACAGAGAAAGAATCTAAAAATGACGGAAAGAAGAAAATATGATTTCAGAAAATGCAACAGAACAAGAACCTAATCGAATCTACCAATGACAAAGAAGAAAATATAATTTCTGAAGAAAGTAAGAAAGAAATAAAGAACTTGATAGAATCCAAAAGCTAAAATCCGACGTTAATGGAAGACGCACACGAGAGAGATACAGGGAGAGTCACTCACAACGTGTACTTTTATCATATTGCACAGTCTAACGCTAAAATATCTAGATCGAACAAGAACAAGAAACCCTAAAACAAAAATAATTTCTAATTAATTAAAATACAAATAAAAACTTAAATTATGATAAACATATACATAATAAATTATAAACAATAATAATTAATTAAAACACTATTTGGGCCCAGCCCAATCCTATATTAGGCCACCAAGCAAAGGAATTTTCTTCCTACATCAGAATTTTTTCTTCTACATCCAAGAGTGAGAGAAATTCCAAAAACACCCTTCCATAAGATTTATACGGATTGCGAATTTGTATTAAGAGATAGAATTCATATGGACGTAGGAATTGACAATCCATATATGGATTACAAATCCGTAGTGATATACGAATTCACAAATTAATTTAAAATTAATAGTTCATGCAAGACTCAAATATGTGATAAATACCAGTTATGAACTATCAAAGACTTACTCAAATGATAAATACCAAATGAATTAATCCAACCTTATTGTTGCTTAAGTTGAAGCAGTGCTGAAACTGATTATTTGTCAACCTTATTGTTGCTTAGTTCAAGCAGGGCTGAAACTGATTATTTGCTAGTTATGAACTTTTAATAGATGGTTGTTCAATTGGCCTGCAGCAATATTACCAACAAGATCATAAATTGCCTACTTTAATAAATACAAGAGATGGTGGTTTAACATCTTACTCATAATATTAATAGTAAGACTCTTGTAACTGAGCTTTTAGCACTGTGTTCTACGAAGTACCAAAGAAATTTTATGTTCCCATTTCATTCATATGTGCATTTTTCAATAATAAATTAGCATCTAATAGACTAGAAGCACATTAAACAACTAAGTAAAACTAGCAAAAACATAACTCAATAGTAACCTATGAATGATTGGAAAGAAATATAATCAATGAATCACAGTGGATACATAAAAGAAATAGTAAAAATAGCTCTATAGCATGAAACTCCCTCTTCAATTTAAATAACAAAGTTTAACAAAACACATGGATGAGAATGTTAGTCGAATGGCCAGCAGTCCCAACTGGTAAAAGCGGCAACGCCACTCCACAAGCCAATGGAGTATGAGACACCACCAAGGGTGGTGTCATCAACACGGGTGAGCATTTAATTAAAATGTAATTATAATTTATTTGTTCTACAAAAAGCATGAGAATTCTTCCCAGAAATCTCCTACCAATAGAATTTAATTAAAATGTAATTATAAAACAAAAGTTTTTACCCTACCTCCAATCACAAATTATATCTAAAAGATTATAATAATTTTCATTTGTTAATATCAAAATATTCCTCCTTTATCCGGGCTTGGGACCGGCTATCAGAATATAGGGGTGGAGTTAAAAATTTATTTTTTTACAAGGATTTGTCTAACTAATCTCAAGTGAAATTGGGTTTAAACCACCCATCTTTAATGACTAATAGAATTTCAAGAATTATTTTTAATTTTAAGTTCTATCATTAATCTTATAATTGCTCTCTTATATTTTCATTTATGTATAAAATTAAAATTTTATAATTGTTAATTAAAAGTTCATAATTACAATTATACTAAAATACATAAATATATGTAAATAAATTATAAAATATTAAAATCTTAATAAATATTTTTTAATTAATTATAAAAATTTATATAAATAATTTTCATTTATTTTAACTTTATAGAAACATTTTTTTTATTGAAATATGTAAAAATTAGCTTTCGGTAACTAGCTCTCGTATAGATATTAACAACAATCGGATTGTAATGTCAAATGTAAAATGAGAACTATTTTATGTATTTCAATAAATTGAAAAAATTGAAATTCATTTTTCTATAAAGTTAAAAATAAATGAAAACTATTACCTAAAGTGAATAAACAATAAATTTTTATAATTAATTAAAAAATACTAATTTTAATATTTTATAATTTGATTACATGGATTTATGTATTTTAATATAATTTTAATTGTTAACTTTTAATTAACAATTAAAAAATTTTAATTTTATACATAAATGATATAAAAAATGATGTTAAAGAGAAATTAGACATCATACATCAAATACATCAAACGTGGTAGTCATAGCATTAACAATAGAATTCAGAATATAGAATAACTGTGTAATGTCTAATTTCTATTGGTCATTAAAGATGAGATGGTTAGACAAACCCTTTTTATAATAATATAAATGATTAATTATGCTGAATAACAAAATTCTCAATAAATAAATTATAAATTCTCAGAATTATCAAAATATGTTATAAATAAATAAATTATAAGTTCTGCTAAATAGCATAATTATAAATAAAAAATTGTAAATTATGCTAAATAACAGCATTATAAATAAATAAATTCTGAACAACAGAATTATAAATAAATAAATTATAAATTCTGCTAAATAACAGAATTTTCGTTCTCGTTGATTTGAAAATCTCCAAAGTCTGACATGTGAATTTATTTCTGAAATTATCACTGCAGAACATATAAAAACAAAATCAAAACCTAAAAGGATTAGCACAAGATTTCAATTTCTATCGGAAAATGTCTAAAGAAACAACAAAATTAAGGTCTCTTAAGATATGCATACATAGCAGCGGCTCACATTATGAATTGGAATAGCGTATACTACAACAAAGACAGAAAATTAATGAGTCAAAGTCAAAAAAAATCAAGAAATTCATAAGAAAAATTATAAATAAATATTAAGAAACAAAACCAAGAATCCAAGGAAAGCACAACAAAGGCTATACTGCAATTAAAAATCCACAAGGAGAAAACACAACAAAAAAAAATGAAGAAATTCAGGAAATAAAATAAAAAATGTTATATTTATCTGCAATTTGAGATAAAAAAAATTGGTAAAAGTAGCTCGTCAGTGTGATTCAAAAACCTAGATCAATGTAAAAAATCTTGATGTCTATTCACTGGTTGAATTAAATTGAATAGGTAATTTCAAGAACAACAATACAGATAAAGAAAGTGAAAAAATAACGAAGAAGAATATATGATTTCACACAACTATAATAGCAAAAAACCTAAACATGAGAAAGAAGAAGATGTGATTAATTCACTTAAAAGATAACAAAGATAGAACCTAAAAATGACGAAAGAAGAAAAGATGATTTCAGAAAACGTAACAATAACGAAGAAGAAAATATAATTTCTAAAGAAAATAAGAAAGAAATAACCTGATAGAATCGAAGAAGCTAATGGAAGAGGCACCACTAAGAGTCACTCGCACTTGGAGTGCGTATTTGTATAAGAAAGCACATTCCAATGATAAAATATCTAGACCAAAAAGAACAGCAAACACTAAAACAAGAATAATTTCTAATTAATTAAAATAAAGTAAAAAATTAAATTATGATAAACATATGCATAATAAATTATAAACAATAAAAATTAATAGTAAAAAAAATTTAATTAAAGCACTATTTGGGCCCAGCCCAATCCTATATTAGGCCACCAAGTCAGAAGGATTTTCTTCCTGCATCTAGCATTTTTTAATACATTATTCATTTTTTCTTTAGTTCCAACATTGTCCTTACGTATAACCTATATGGATTCTCAATCCGTAAGCCCCATCAATCCGTATGGGTTATACGCCAATTCTTATGGGTCATACGGATTGAACCTGTGACCTTTGCATTATTAACACGATAATCTAACTAATTGAGTTAATAGGATAATTATGTTAAAAATTAATTAAAGTCAATATATATAACACTAAAATTTTTAATATATATTTAATACACATATAAATCTACATAATAAATTTTGTAACAATTAATTTTGATCTAATAATGTATTTTTTACATATATAAATTTTAAATAAAAATCATAAGTTTAACAAAAATTTATATATGTAAAAAATACATTATTAGATCAAAATTAATTATTACAAAATTAATTATGTAAACTTATATTTGTATTAAATATACATTAGAAATTTTAGTGTTATATATAGTGACCTTAATTATTTTTAATATAATTAGTCTATTGACTCAATTGGTTAAAGCATCATGTTAATAATGTAAAGATCGGGTTTGAGTCCTCTAGTCAATCTGTATGGACTTTATGAGTTTTTTTTTTCTCTCACCTACACCAGGCCAATTTTTTCTACACCCATCATACAAAGTGAAAAACCAAAATTTTCCTTCACTTAAAATGCCAAATATGGATTTTTAATTCGTGATAGCAAGAGGGCACAAGTCAATAGCAGGCCTAAGAGGAATATGAGGAAACCGGCCCATTACAGGACTTCGTGTGAATTGCTTATGCTATTCTTGTCGTGCTAGGTGTTAGGATACTCAATCATATATTTTACCAATTTCTGTTAATTCCACTACCAGAGTTTCTTAGTGATCAAAAACAAATTATGTTAGCTCCACTACTAGTCAGTTATTAGCACAGTTGGCCAATTAGTGGTTTTTTAGCCTTGCAACTATTGTTGTGTCTATAAATACCAGTGAATTGAGTAAAATCAGCAAGAAGAAATTACCTCTTAGCTTGTTAATTCGTAGTATAGTAGTCCAGTCATAACAATTCTAGTCTAACCTGCTCTATGCTCGGTGACACCATGTCGGAGCATACCATGCACCATACATCACTCAAGCGTCTCGAGGAAGCCGTCAACAAGCTTACCCAACACCAAGTCATATTATCTCAAAATCATCAGACACTTTCCCAGGCCAATTCCGAATTAAACCACAAACTCAATTGAGTCTTGGATCACCTTGCCTCTCTAACCTCAGCCCTACCTTCCCCAAAACCGCCACCTTCTCCCCCACCTATCTCCCCTTCCAGACCACACATGAAACTTGATGTCCCACTTTTTGATGGACAAGATCCCCTTGGTTGGATCTTCAAAATTACACAATTCTTTGATTACCAAGATATTCCCAACGCGGAGAGGCTCACCATTGCGTTGTTTTACATGGAAGGACCCGCCCTCTTCTAGTTCTAGTGGATGTCGAGGAACGGGTTCCTTACTTCTTGGCCCGCTCCATCGTATTACGATGACCCCCACGGTGCCTTATTCAAGTTGTAGCAATGCAGCACTGTGAACAATTATTTGTCAAACTTCGAGCGACTCACAAATCGGGTTGTCTAGCTTTCCCTGCCATTTCTGTTAAAATGTTTCATATTGGGCCTCACTCATGAACTTCATCGCGAAGTGCAAGCCCTACGACCGATGTGCTTACCTCAGGCTATGGCCCTTACCAAACTCCAAAAGGATAAGTTGCTCGATCGTCGTCGTAGCCACCATCAAACTCAACATTACCCACCACAGTCCAATCAATCAAATCCTCATTTTGCCCCTCTTTTGCCCAAACTCCATTTTCGAAGATTATCTCCTGAGGAAATGGAAATCAAGCGAGACAACTCAAACAAGGCTCTCTGCTATTATTGCATCGACAAATGGACTATGGGGCACCACTGCTAACCCCGTATGCACCTCTTCATCGCGAATGAGGAGTTGGAGCTCCCTTCACCACCAGGCTTCCCGAAGTACTAAATCCCTCTCGGCCTTCTTCTTCGCCATTACCTACTGTCGCTCTTCACCAACTGAGCCTTAACACAATGTACGATATGCTAGCCTTTGAAACGTTTCGGGTGTATTGAACCATTCTCCACCACAAGCTCACCATTCTCGTTGATGGTGGCAGTATGCATAATTTTTTGCAAATATGTGTAGCCAAGTTCCTCGGTCTATCGTCCACACCAATGGACCCATTACCAGTTATGGTTGGTAATGGTGGCGTCATGCAATGCCAGCACCGCTACCCTCAGATCATGATTTCCATCCAAGGACACCATTTCACCACGGACATGTGTTGGCTTACCATTGAGTGGCACCAATATAGTTCTCAGAGTCCAATGGCTTAAGGATTTGGACTCGGTTACTACTGATTACATCTCCCTCTCTATGTTCTTCACTCATTTGGGTTGTCCAATTCAATTAATTGTTGACATTCCCCTCAGGCCACCCACAGCTTTAGTCCACCAAATCAAACATATGTTACATAACCAAGCCCTCTTCCACATCACTCCACTTACCACACTAGTCCAAGCCTCACCCTCTTCCCTCATCCCCAACAACCTTCCCCAACCCATAGAACTCACCTTCCTCCTTTCTTGGTTTTGCAACTTGTTCAGCGAACCAACCCAGCTCCCCCCAGAACGTTTGATTTCCCACCACATTCATCTCTTACCTAATTCCAACCCAATCACCATTAAACCATATTGGTACCCTCATAGCCAAAAGGAAGAACTCGAGAAACAGGTCTAAACAATGCTCGACTTTGGTCTTATCAAGCTAAGCCATAACCCTTTCTCAATGCCATCACCATTAAAGACTAGTTCCCCATGCCCACCATTGACGAGCTCCTTAATGAGCTTGGTGCTGCCTCGTGGTTCTCCAAATTGGACCTGTGTCATGGCTTCCATCAAATACGCATGGCAGAAGATAACATTCATAAGACAGCCTTAAGAACCCACCAAGGCCATTACGAATATCGTGTAATGCCTTTCAGCCCCTGCAACACGCCAGCGACATTCTAAGCAACGATGAATGAACTACTCAAGCCATTTCTCCGTAAATTCGTAGCAATTTTTTTTGATGACATCTTGGATTATAGTCCATCCTGAACAACTCATTTCCACCACTTAGAAGTTGTTTTCTTTATTTTATCCCAAGGATCATTTCATTTGTGCGAGTCCAAATGTGTGTTTTCCAAGACCAAACTCCAATATTTGGGCCATATCGTCTCGACGAAGGGGGTGGCCCCTGACCCCTCCCAAATTAGTGTCATGGTGGACTGGCCTAATCCGACAAACACCAGTGATTTATGAGGGTTCCTTGGATTAACAAGGTTTTACAGGTGTTTCATTCGTGGTTATGCAATCATGGCAACACCATTGACAACTCTACTCTGCAAAGATCACTTCACTTTGAGTGATGATGCTCAACGCACTCTTGACAAATTGAAGCAGGCGATGACCTCAACCCTAATGCTCACACCCCTGACTTCACCATTCCTTTTTTCCCGGAAACAAACGCTTCTGGCATCGTGATAGGCGTAATCCTCTCCCAAAAAGCCCACCCCGATTACTCAATTCAGTGTGACTTGATATTCCACTAGGGTAAGATATGGTTGCCACTCAACAACTCTTTCATCCCTTTGCTCCTGGAAAAGTTCCACTCTACACCCCTGGGGGGGCACATGGGCATTGCCAAAACCCTTCGACATCTTAAAAAGAACTTCTTCTGGGAGGGAATGCGCTGCAACGTCCACCATTATGTTTTTTAGTGTCATACATGCCAACAAATGAAGTACGAAACTAGGAAACCGACTGGCCTACTTCAATCGCTTCCTACAACCACTGGTTTATGAGAGGATTTATCGTTAGATTTTATCACAGGATTACCGCCATCACAAGGGTTCAATACTATACTCGTAGTGGTTGATAGATACTCCAAAACACTCTAGCCACGAAGTTGCCATCCTCTTCATAAACATAGTGTGAAAATTGCATGGGTTTCTATGCAGTTTGGCATCCGACAGAAACCCATTATGCATTAGCTCCTTCTGGCGAGAATTATTCTATCTCAGTGGTACCAAGTTGCATTTCAGCACTTTTTATCTCCTAGAAACAAATGGACAAACAGAGGTCCTTAATCGGATTCTCGAACAATACATCCGCTCATTTGTCCATGACCGCCCTTCACTCTAGTTCACATTCTTGCCACTAGCGGAATGGATCTATAATACATCGATTCACTCCGGCATCGGGTTGTCTCCATATGAAGTGACTTATGGTAAACCACCCCCTTCTATCCCACACTACCTGTTGGGTTCCTCCCTAATCGAAGCTGTAGATTCCATTTTGTCCATGCGATAAGCTATTCATGCTCAATTACAACGTCAATTGTTGAAAGCTCCATGAAGCATTATGCGAACCGTCATCATCGCGAGGTGACATTCGAGGTAGGAGATTTGGTTTATGGTCTCCTGCAACCATACAGACAGTCATCTATTAGGCCACATTATTCCAAGCATTCCAAACATTTTTGTGGCCTTTTCCAATCATCGAGAAAATAGTGCCAGTCGCTTATCGTCTCTAGTTGCCGACAGATTCCAAAATCCATCTCGTGTTGCACGTTTCATCCTCTTTTCATCAATCTGTGCTTCATCTTCATCAATTCGTCGGTGGTCATTGTTGTGTCCGCCATCGTCCCACTATCGCCATCGTGAGTTTCTTTGTCGCCCTCTGTTCTTTTTTTTCCAGTGTATTGAACCTAGTTGACAATCTGTATGGATCATACAAATTGACAATCTGCATGATCCATACGGATTGACAATCCGTATGATCCATACAGATTGCTAATCCATATAGTTTTATATATTTAAATTATTTTATGAATAAATGTTTTAATGCTTTTATATATTTAAAATACTTATATATAAAATAATTAAATAAGAAAATGTGCAATTTTTTATAATGTAATTTTTTGAAAATTTAATTAAATAACAAAAATAGGTAATATTGTATAAGAAAAATGTTAATAAGAACTATATTTGTATAAATTTTATTACATTAATAATATTAAATATTTATATAAATAGTGATTTCAAGTCTAAAAATTTAAAAATTAATCTATACATTGATTTTTAAATATATATATATATATATATATATATATATATATATATATATATATATATATATATATATAATTATTAAAATAATTACATAGTTATTTATAATATATTTAACATAAATTTGTACGTTGATTTTAATGATATATTTAGCTTGCTCGATTAATCATTTAAAGTTAATTTAAATTTTTTTATTACATTTCTTAAAATATACTACATTTAATAAATACTTATATGGTTTTAGAAAATTTATTAGTATAGTTTTATTTTCAATTTAACACTATTTTGTTGAAGTTGTGGGTTGATTTGAAGCAAATGTGTAATATTGGTGAATGAAGTGTTTAGGTTTGAAAAAAAATATAATCGAAATATGTTTAAAAATATAATAAATTTCTTAGTTAGTTTTTGAGTAATAGAACTATGACACTAATTGATATGAATGTGTAGATTTGTAGATTATAGTTAGAACCAAAGGATTGTATTAGGTATTAGGTCAGGATTTTAGGTAAAGCCTTAAGTAGACAAATTAGTGGTGATGAGAAAGAAGTTCATTAGCGTTGAATACTGACAACATCGACACATAGACAACGGGCAGCTGCGACTGTTGCCAAGTATATTGAGCATGTGGATCATGTTGCTGACGAGGTTCATGAGGAGCCTCATGAGCCAGTTACATATTGTCAGTCTATATGGTTCTTACAGATTGTCAATCCGTATGAACCATACGGATTGCAAATCTGTATGTTTCTTACATATTACCAATCTGTATACGGATTCATCATAGATGTAAAAAACTTACCTTTCCTTCGTCGTTTCCACCGCTACACCCACCATGACCTCAATGCAGTAGGTAACCAACCACCGCAACAATGCACATCAACAAAACCGATCACAATGGAACAACAACCTCAGCCTCCAACAAACCAGTGAATGGTGTAACAATAAAACGAAACAAGATTGAATGCATAAGAACGAAAAAAGGGTAAACTGGGAATTAATGAAAAAATGTTGTGTGTAAAAAAAATTTGCCTGGTGTAGGAAGCAAAACCCTAAAAATGAAGGCACTTGCTATTTACACATTGTTTGCTATGTACAATGCTTCCCTTTTTATTTTTTTATTATCAATTATACCCTTTCAAACCCTATTTTCATATTCCATATTTTTTTCCTTGAATTATGCCTATTAGGTGAGGATTTATGGAAAATTCACAGGAATCACATTACTTGTGGATTTTATTTCACAAGTAAAAATAGTGTGAAACATTTTTTCTTGTGAATTTAAAAGTCGTAGGAGATTTGCTATGAAATTTCCTGCCAAATGTTGCAAATGAATCTTTACTTTTCAAATATACACTGAAGTTTAGTAGAGGAAACGAAAACGAGCAAGAAAATAAAATTTTGAAATTTAAATTAGAAGGAAAGTGAAAAGAAAAATATTTCTAGAAATCAATTATTTTTCTTATTTCCCATCTACTTTCTCTTCAATAAAAAAATTTTATTTATTTGTGTTTTTATTTTCTCTCTTTTTTTTATTTCAACTTTGCTCCCTTTGAAGTTTTAAACGAACCCTTAATCTAAAACTCTATAGGATAAGTCTAATTTATGTCCACAAACACTGATGGCTTAGCCAGTCTCTCTTATAAAACTCTGCCATAAGGAACTGTCCAACATATCTCTTACTATATAAGAATTGTACTACGGAAAATACCATTTTAAGAGATAGTATCTATTATCTACCCTTATTTATTCTTCTGCCCAATGTTAATTTATTATTACATGCAGACCGAAATTTAAGATGATTGATAACCGCTATTGTACATTTTGTTGAATGGTTATATTTAAAATATATGAATAGATCTTAGATTGCTTTAATTCCCAAAAATATATCATTGATGTGTCTAACCTGAACATACTAACAGCAGCCAATTCTACATCAGAAAAAGAAGAAGAAAGAAACAGGGAAGATATGGTTGGATTGATAGCAGAGTAGCTAACTAGCTATAGAAATTCATTCACCAATTGCCATCGTACGGTTTTGAGACAAAAAGGGTGGTCTCACCGATCTATCATACATGTGTCTGCTTGCCAGAATTCATTTGTTTTTTTTTTTTTTTATCTTTTACTTGTTAAAAAAATTAAGGAGAAATGGGAAAGCAAATGAGTGGAACAATGAATACCATGGTGGATATATAATATTTTAAAAATAAATAAAGTATTCACATTAGACTGAAATTAAAATATAAATAATTAAGTATTTTGTGAATGTTTGAAGGACTCAACTTTCTACTCACAAAAATACAAAAATTTAATAATAGAAAATTAAGTTCCTTCTAATTAATAATGACTTCAAAGTAAGAAAGGAATTGTAGAGTGACATGCTCCCTCTTCGACCACTAGAAATGATTTTCCTACCTCTGCAAATAAAGTAAAAGACACAGAAAGCTTTGAGTACTATAAGTCTGAATAAGCTACAATGTGGTTAACAAATACGTAAAGAAACAATGAAATGAAAACAATCAATTGGTGGCTCAAACTTCATCTCAAAGTAAGGTCTTTTGAATCGATCTCAAAGTAAAGTTGAAACACCTAGCAATTGTTAAGAGCCTCGTCCTCCTATTCCAGAGTTAATAGTGAAAGGCCAAAGTCAAAGATTAAAAGCAAAAACCTCGTCCTCGACTTCATTTTGGCACATTGTTGAACATCCTTGCTATAATCTCTCGTCGGATGTTGTTTCCTATACCTCCAAAGTTGTTTCCTACACCTTTTTTTTTTTTGCTTCCGAAAATGATTACTTATTCTGGCTTTCGAATGATCAATCCCAAAGGTTAAAAAAAACTTCCAAAAAAGATTCAGGAAACAACAACTCCTCTTAACCGGTCACAAGACAAAAGGTACTTATTTATTTATTTGCTTTCTCATCTGGTTACTTTTGGTCTTTTGACCTACTTGGACTTCTGATTATATCTGATAATTCATTTAAAAATTATAAAACTATGAGTGATATTTATTTCTTGAGGAGTGACCTATAAATATTACAATAAATATTGGGTTGAATTCAGCAGATAGTATTTAAATAAAATTTTTTCCTTTTTTCTTAGTTTCTGTAAAAAAAAATTGAACGGACACTAAGAAAATAAATAAGCAAATTTATTCGAAAGAGGAGAGAGAGGGATTCAAACCCCTGGTATAATTTTGTAAAAATCATTAAATTTCAACTAATAATAAAATATATACTAGAATTTGTTAAAGAATATGTTATTAATTTTTTTATTGACAGGGGTATATTGTTAGTATTTCTCATATTTTAATATTTTAGTATGAATTTATTCCGCTTGATATATATATATATATATATATATATATATATATATATATATATATATATATATATATATATATATATATATATATATATATATTTGACTTAGAGTTCTCTTTACTCCAACTATATGGCAAAGTGATTTTGTACCCTTTCATTTATTATTATATAATGTCAATGTAAATAATTCATTGCTTTTATTAAATCAGGAATGTAATTGTAAATGCAAATATAATTATGTGTTTGGTGGCGTGTAAATATATTTTTCTTCTAATATGCAGATAAATTGCACAACTTTTGGTACTCCGACTGGCTACTACCTAAAAAATGGGAAGAAAAATACAAGAACAATAGGGCATCAGCAGTAAGTGGTAGTGAATGAAACTTGGAGATATATGCGTGATTGTCTCGTGTTAGAGGCTCACATGCACATACATTCTCAACGAAAGCCCATTTCAGAAGCAGAAATATGCGCACATTCATTAGCAGAGTGATCCTATAACTATGCATCTCTCACATGTGGAAGCACACCACATACTATATATAAATACATACACTTTGGGATACAAGATCAACAAGACCTAGCAATAACACCATCTTACATCTATTACTCTCATAATTTTTTTCTTTATCAAATCAAGCAAACATGTCAAGTGCCCAGCAAAACTTCAATGCAGGCCAAACCCAAGGCCAGACTCAGGTGAATAATGCACAAATTTACATTGTCAACTTATATCACATGTATCTAACACTTTCTATCATCTTTGTAAATTTAAGATATATATCTTATTCTTAATTAATATTCTTTGGACGTTACCAACATTCGAACTCAATCCCTTATGAAATTTTCTTAACACAATTGCCATACCGACCAAGATTGTATGTCTTAATTAATATTATTTGATTATGGTTTAGGTTAAGGCCGAAGAATTTGTCCAATCCACAAAGGAAACAGCTTCGGCAGCTACTGACAAGGCTAATGCAGCTGCTAACACAACAGGGCAAACTGCTCAACAAAACAAGGATGAATCTGCTGGTTTTCTCCAACAGGTGGCTAATTTCTCAATAAGATATCACAATTTTGGGGACAATTTTTTCGTTATAGAACTTTTGTTGAATGAAAAATGATAATGAGTCCACTGATTAAGGAATCAAAGTTCTTATAATAAAGTGTAACATTTAAAGTTATACATATATTCCATAATGAATTTTAATAAACATTTCTATTAATTAATCATTTGATTAGTATCTTTAGGACACTCATTGATAAGATACTTGTTGAATTGTGTTTATTATGAAATTTGGAATGTGTCATTTTAAAATTAATTGTATCTTCTTGTTGCAGACTGGGGAACAAGTGAAGAACATGGCTCAAGGTGCTGTGGATAGTGTGAAGCACACACTCGGGATGGACAAGAAGTGAAATTAACTAGAGATCATGATCTTGGTTCATTTGTCAAAGCGTTTAGCTGTTCCTTCAACTCAAATGGAACAAAAGAATAAACATTTTTCTTTGTTTTTAGAGTTTCATATGTTTTTTCCTAGTTTTATGGATTAGAAAATTAAGTATGTATTGATTAATGATTGTGGAGTTTTGTTAAAGGAAAACCAATTTGAGTTGTAATAAAACATAGCTTCTTTCCATTTTTCTTGTTTTAGAGATAAGTTTTCCGGACTATTCACTTATAAGGCTCAATGATTTTATTTATTTGTATGTAGACTATTATACACACACTTTTAATAGTCTATATATATATATATATATAACCCTATATTGGAAAAAGTCATAAGATTTCGGTTCAAAAGGAGTTGGGGACCCCAATGATCCTATCTCTGATCTTGCACGAAAACCCTTCCTTGGGTTATAGAATCGTGCGATTTTATGAGTTAAATCACGATTTTGACAATTGTGATTGATTGGGGTAATGAAAGGTGTCGTCATCATCATATCTTCATATAGCATTCAAAAAGTTCATTCCCTAAGTGTGCATTTGTTTTTTAATAACTTCTGAGGCACCTAAACAAAGAAGCAGAAACTTCTTGCTGTGGATCAAACATTCGTTTCAGTATGAAAGTATAAACAAATTCACTGTTCAAATTAGAGATTGTTAAACAGAGACTTATAGAGATGACACTCATCAACACTACGAGATAGGAAATTAATAGCAAAATTAAGGGCCAGCCTGAGATTGAAAATCTTGTCAAGTCTTAAACCATGAAAAATTTAATAACACAAGTAATCCAAAATAGGACAAAAAACTAGAACAGTAGAAAATGTACCGTTATCAAAATATATCCTCCACAAGTTGTACAGTAAATAATGAGTCTGAGTATCTTGTACAAATAGTATCTTTTTATTAATCTTATGAAGAAAACACCAAACTGAAAATTAAATATATTTAATATCTTAAAAATATAAAAAAACAATAAATAGAAAATTAAATATTTGATGAAATAAACCTTTTGGAAATATAATCTCAATATCGAAACAGTCATTGCTGGAAGAATTAACACAATCTAGCGTGAATGTCCATGTCAACTAACCAATGATGCTACTACGTATTTTTTAGATGCAAGTGCAAAACATGATCAAATTCCACTCGAGCCAAATGCCGAGAAATTTGTCTAGTGCATTCATTACTAATATATTTGTTCATTTGTACTTGTATATTCTCTCGGGACTCCAAACGTACACAAACACTTTTGTACTTACAAGCTAATGAACAAGAATTTCCACACTTGAAGATGTGGACATAAATGCAGCTGCAGCAACTAATTCTAACAAAAATGCTGCAGACATTGTTTCCTAAACTTAACATCGATGATTGAAGTCTTTGAGCCATTTAAAAGAGGCAAAAATACGCGATTGAGGTAGATAATATCAATGTCTATAGACTAGTTATGTATACAGGTTGGAAGTGCCAAAATTCCTATGTTTACCATCAGCTATATTGCTCAGTTGGAAGCCTTGACCAGAAAGTTGGTTGATGAGCAGAGATTCAAATTGGCATGCCAAGCTTTTACCTGGGACAAGAAAATAAAGGAATGATGCATCATGCATTCCTTCCTTTAATCGATGTCTTCGGACCCGTCCCTCGAGATCATCAGTCTATCAACAATTCATCCCAACAAGAGATCAAGTAAATTGACAACCATTCATAAAAAAATAAAAAGTGTATGAAATCATGATAGCAAGCAAACTAAGCCAGTAATTTGCAACATTACATTTTTTTGATAAATAACAACTTCCTATTATTGTGCTAAAAGGGATGGAAAATAACAACATGAATCAAATTTCTCAATACTGGGATTGTGTTCCCAATTTTTGTTTGCTTCCTTTTGCCCGTAACAGAATGGGCCTCCTTGAATCTAGGTTTCGTTCCTTTTGACTAGGGTATTGGCCTAGCCCCCCCACCACATGGTCTTCGTTCTTTTGATCAGTTTTTGTTTATTAATAAATTTGGGTTTGGGATTGCAGGGGATCTATAGAGTTAGGGTGACGACCTAGTTGGGATGCTGGCTCTTTATTGATGCTGTCCTCTCCCTTTTTTTTAAAAAAAAAGGATATTTGTTCATCTGTCTTTTCATATGATCTTTCACGCGAGATACTCATGGAAGAGAATCATATCTCATCATATGAAGTACAAATATGAGCTAATTCGCACCGGAATTGCTAGGTTCAGCTATGAACAATATATTAAATACTGCTTTAGGCTAAAAATAGTTACTATTAACCATTAGTTATCCTAACTTGAATCAATTCTGTTATCCAACAAATAAATTGGCCAAGTATTCAGAACATTTTTTTAAGTTGTTCTTACTCCATAAGAAACAAGAAAGAAAAATGATAGATAGTCAGAATTAATGATAGAATTAGAATCAAAATAAGTTGGTGTTATTAATGATTCCCAGATGAATTAGGGATATCTACCCCTTTGTTTTATTCAAGAACCAACTTTAAATATAGCTCAATTTTGTCTATACGGACAGTGTCAAGTTTTTTTTCTCGCATTCTAGTATCACTCCTACATAGGAAGAAGTAAAATAAATTAGGAAAAAGATTGCTTCAGATTATGAAAACATACTATAAGTTGAGATTTACCTCTCCTACATAGAGTTTCTTATCTGGTCTGAACATCACATAGACGCTTGAAGAACCTACAACCGATGGAGGTGGTAGCTCCCTTGTACCAATTATGAGACATTTTATCTCAGTAAGCTCCAATGCAATCTTTTTGCATTTTAGGTCCTTTATATGATCCTGGCAAATCACAGTGACAGCTCTCTCAACTTCCTCGCGTAAAACTTCCATTTGATTAGCTCCTGATAGGAACCTTTTTGAATGAAGATGTGTTCCATTCAAATTATTAACATTGATGCAGGTAGAAAACTTTTCTTCATTTGGGAAATTTTCTGCAAAAAGCATTTCCTTAGCATAAACCAACTGATAAAGATATTCAGCTCTTCTAACAATATGCTCAGGAATTCCTTCCCTCTTAGCCGTTTCAAAAGCAAGACTTTCTTTACAAACTCCATCTGTCAACTTCCATGTAGGCATTATTTGTCCATCAATGGATGTTGTGCCCATTGCTTTGTGCACAGTGTTTTTTTTGTTTAGGGGCAAAGTAAATATTCCATGCAAGTGAGTGGATACAATACCCAGACACCCAATTCCATCAAGGGTTTCAATGATGCTACCAGCAATGCAAGTCCCTTTTGCAGTTTCTGTTCCTCGGCATATTTCATCAACAAGTACAAGGCTCCTGTTGGTTGTTCCGCCAATGATGGATCGAAGTTCTGACATTTCAACCTGAAACAGATACTAAGATGGATCAAATGTTCAAGATACTTATAAAAATTGTAATTCCATCAAGCAAAAGACAACTATTTAATTTTATGGATAATTTCATAAAGCCACAGGAAACTAGTCTAAACAGGTACCAGCCAAAAAAATGTGACAAGAAACAGAGAGAAGGAAAGAAAAACTAATTGTATTGCACTCCAAGTATTAAGCCACAATTCAAACAATATATGGGCATATAATCTCTATACAAAATGCACAAAACAAAATGTAAGGGTCCCTAGGATTATAATCTCCCCTTCCACAAGCTTTCATGCAACCCTCCCCTCAACATTGCCTACTAGGCAGTTAGTCATCATTTTCTTGCTCTCTCCGGACCATTATCAGGTACAAATTTTCCAAGTAGTAATAATAAAGGTGTTGAGACTTTCCCTCTTGTCCATTGCAGTGTGTGGGGACCTGCCTTTATTTATGGTTTAATTCTTACATTGATGATTGCTCTCATGTGACATGGATATTTCTTATCAAGGATAAAACTGAGGTAGTGCAACTTTTTCAATACTTCTACCATATGACTCAAATTTAGTTCGACAAATCAATAAAACAGTTGCAATTTAGCAACATAAGAGAATATGTAAGTCAGAATTTATCTGTTTCTCAAAATACATGGTGTCATTCATTACTAGCACGTGTGAATTCTCCACAATAAAATGCCATTGCATAAAGAAAGAAACCCCATCTCTTGGAAGTTACAGAACAATTCTCTTTCAAATGTCGGTTCCTAAATTCCATTGGGTAGAAGCTTTAGCTATTGCATACTTAACATTTAACTAGCAAGCAGATTACCTTACTCACTCGTGTACTTGATTGAGTTTGAGTTATTTTCGATGATCTCATTCTTTCCTTTAGTCCCAATTTTGAACAATCTCTAGTGCCATGTGTTAGGGTGTAATCAACATTATATAATATCTTACTATGGATGAACATAAGAGGAAAGCATGAGCCAATAGCAAACCTGAAAGGAACTCTTTTTATCAGCTGGACTATCATATGACTTCATATGAAGCGTGATGGAGTCAA
This sequence comes from Glycine max, assembly GCF_000004515.6. Taxonomy (NCBI): domain Eukaryota; kingdom Viridiplantae; phylum Streptophyta; class Magnoliopsida; order Fabales; family Fabaceae; genus Glycine; species Glycine max. Next base: position 35,485,357 of record NC_038246.2, read on the forward strand.
AATAAGGAATTAGGGCTGATTCTGCAGGAACCATGAGTCCACATATCCCAAGTAGTGCAGCAGCACAAATTGACCTAAGAAAACTTGATTTCCCACCACCATTCGGTCCTGTCAACAGAAATAATGATTGCATATCAACATCATTACGCACAACACCTTCTGCTATGTGGAACCAATATGGCAATAAACCACTTATCTTCATCCCATGGGTTTTGTCCAATGACTTCACATCCTGAAACAAAAATTTAACATGTAGCCATCACATGATGAATCTAAACAAGTTATCGATAAAGAATAACCATATATTAGGTGATAAACTAAAACACATTACACATCTAAGCTCAAAACCAATGTTGCCATAAAAACTCAGTTTCAAAACTACCTCCTCATATATTCATATGTTTCAGACCCTTTAGTACAAATATACATCCCCAAAGAAATGTATATTGTTCAAATTAAAAATAAATTAATTAATTAAAGAGTAGAACAACCCAGCTAAAGGAATGATTTCCCCAAATCCCAAGCATAATGCCCATAGGCAAAAATAACAATACCTACCAGTCACAACTACCCATATAACCATTATCTTTCATCCATTCCAAGAAAATAACAAACTCTTTCAATTACATGGAATGTCATAGTAAATGACATTCCCCATGTATGCACATGCACCCCTTCCACCTACAAATGCTTGGATTTGGGCCTGCAAGTGTAAACTTTCTAAATTGTGGTCCTTGTGATTCTAGTTAATGTATTAGAGTTTAATGTTAAGGGTCTATCTCTATCAAAGATGCATTAAAGGATAAGAATTGAGTTCAAGTCAATAATGAGAACATGAGAGCATTTGAGAAGAATGGAACATGAGAGGTTACTGAAAGATTGGGCAACAAAAGGTCAATCATGTGTAGATGGCTATACACTATAAAATATTGGACTGATGGTACACTAATTTGCTATATTGAAATAATAAACAATATCCATCAATCAAAAATATGAACAACATTATCAAGTTGTTACATACTACCTCAAACCCATGGGATTCTACAAGCGTGGGAAAGACCCATCTCCTTCTTCTCCCTTCACTGCAAGACATCAGTGAACAAAATTAGTAGCAAGACTGCAAAAGAACATATATGATTTTGTCATTTCAGTAAGAAAACTTTTATATGACATTTTACAACCCTAAATTTCAAAACACAGTAGAATTCTGCAAAATTCTCTTTGAAGCATCGGAGAATGATTATTTTGTGGCATATTTCACTTATTCACATAAACAAATAATAGTTTCAATTAAATCTGACCGCCATTGTAGAGAAGATTTATCATTTGACAATTTGATATTTTAGTTTTTGTTGAGATATATTATTCAAATTAAATTCAGTTTTGAATTTGTAATCTTTGATTCTTTCCTAGTTTCATTAGATAGCTTATCCTAACACCTAAACTTTGGGGACTGATTTTGTTGTTGTACTGTCCAGAGTCCACAAAATACATGTGACACCCTACATGACACTCTATGACACATGTCAACCCTCCATATCATTCCTACAACAGGAGCGCGACACTCGGTCCTTAGCTGCTGGGCTCCCTAACTGACATGTTATCTCTAACTTATTAATATTTGAATATATTTGAAATCTTTATCTATTGGCAGGTAGTTAATTATTTACAAAACCACACATTATCTACAAGGTACAATTATCTTCTAGCTTTTATCTATAAGCTACAATTTATCTCTAACATTATTTACAAGCTACTGGCTATTATCTATAAACTGGAAATTATCTGGAAAGATTATAACAGTTCCTACAAACAAGGACTGTAACATCCCAATTTTTCGTAAATAAATTTAAAAAGCTTTTTAGTAAAAAAATAAATAAATAAATAAATATAGAGCAAATAATAGGCTGAGTACCCTAGGTATAAATAGTTATATTAAGTCAGCTGCCTCCTTTTGGCCTCATTTTCGTTTTTCCCCTTCTCCTCTCAAAACCCTTTCTTTTTCCCGCAGCCCACCAAACCAGTCTCAGAAAAATGACGATCTTGAACCCATTCACCGTTGGATCGTCGTGAAATTTGAGTATCATGTTCGCAACAGAATTCCGAGCATTCTCACCGTTGGGAATTTCGATATCATGTCTGAACTGAGAGAAACACCCTTCGCATTGTAGCCTTTTTCTTTCCCGCAGAAACCCAGAGCTGTCTTGGTAAAACTATGATCCCGGTTTCGTTAACCGTTGGATTATTGTGAAATTTGGATATGTTGTTCGAAATTCAATTCCGCACGCTTCCACCGTTGGGATTTGCGAGATAATATTCGTGGAGGGAGAAAAAGGAATCGCATGAAGACAGTATAAGTGGAGGTTTCAATCTCTTCTCCGTCTCTCTGACGTTTGGGAATTCTATCGGAGCAGTCGGAGGAATAACTGAAAGAATTTCAGGGAACCGCTAAAGATGTTTCTATCCCTGGCTGAAGACACGTGAGTCCGCTCAGAGGTAAGGGATGAGTTATTCACAGTTGGGGATTAGTGAGAACATGTGTAGGGATCCTTAGAGGATTAAATTGGGGTTTTATTTTGAGATGTTTATTAAATTGCAATTTTTTCCTTTATGATTATAAATAAAATATTGATGTCCTAATGAAAATTGCTTGATAAATTGTGTTCTTGATATTTGTATATTTCGACCTATGATTTTGATATAATTGTGTAATATTAGTTAAGGGGTTTTAGTCCTAATGTTGTAATAGTGTTTTATATAAATTGTTATATTGAGGATATGAAATGATGATTCAAATTGTGAGTATGTGATGAATTGTAGAAGAATATGTTGCTTTGAGATTATAATATTGTTATTGAGATTGAGTATAAGTGTAAAGTTGAACATGTGTTAATTTGTGAGATACGTGTAAACATGTGATGGTGGATTGTCACACTATGAGAAGTGAAATTGTGAATGAGTTCTAGTTGTGGATAAGTGTGTAGTTAACACTTGATGTGAAATTACTTGCGTTGTAAGCTATGAATTGTACAATAACCCGACCAGTGTTATCTTGAGAAAAGCGTTGATGCGCAGTGTTAAAGAGAAAATGTAGGTTTCCTATTTAGGAGCCAGTGTTAAATCATAGTGTGATTGTGTTGAACGTGTTTAAAACACGAGTGTAAGGTCGTGGGTATTGTATAATTCATGAGCAGTGTCTGCATGCAAAAAAAAAATTATTTTAGGGGTTGGACCTGAATCAGGAGGGAGAGGCCCTGACGGACTCTTCAGAGTGTAGGCCTTGGGGGTCACCGGGTTTGAGTGCTCCTTTAAGCCTATGCTGATCTCATATGGTTGGAGCATTCTCGCAAAACATCGTGACCCTGACTGGTCTCCCTATGATCTTACTTAGTGAGAGTGACCTGACAAACCCATTGTGTGGTGTGTCTTGTTATGTACTCCTAAGCGCCCCAGGGTGGTTTTTCACTGACATGGTACCACATTGCATATAAGATTGAGTCTTAGCATAACTATTGCATATGCTTGCTAATTGATGTGTTATTATATCTTGATCGAAGTGTGGGATTCTTGTGTAATGTGATTGATAATTGAAAAGTGAATTTTGAATGATGAAGTGGTGAAGTTACGTGAGCTATGTTTAAGCAAGTGGTATCTCATTTATATAATATGTATATTTAATTGTCTTGTTTCTCTATTAGCTAGGAATGTGATAACTCACTCCCTGTGTGTTGTTGTGTTTGGATCCTGTGATGATCTTGAACTTGTGTTCGGGGGAGCAGATGAATAGGTGGATGACTATGAAGAACCTCATGCTAGAGGACACGGGAACACCACGCTCTGATAAGATGTGACATTAGGATATAGGTTTTATATTAATTGTATGAGACTTATATGATTTTCTTTGAGTCGAGATGACTTTATTATTTATTTGGACAAATTTGAATATGATGTAGAAGAAAGTGAATGTGAGCCTTTTATCCATTTGAAAAGCTTGTATTTAAAAATGTTTTAAAAATACTTTTAATTAATATTTGAATTTTTATTCCTTTATTAATATATATGTGAGGGGTAGAGGGTGTCACATTTAGTGGTATCAGAGCAGGTCGAACCTTTCGGCCAGTGTGTTTTGTGCTTATCATATTCTGGTGTGCACTCTGTGTGGTTACTTATGAGTACTTTTGTTGAGCATGCTTGAATTTTTATTTGTATTTTCTCCTACATGATTAAATAAGACTTAATAATAATGCTTGTATGTGCCTTGCATCCTTAATGTTTGCTATACCATAAATTCACTGTTGAGTCATGAGTTATGAGACTGGCCATCTCTATAATTTGCGAAGTGCGGTTGGACATTATGGCAAGCCATTGGGTGATGCAAGTAGTCTTGATATTGATTGATAATGTGCTAACGAACCTCTATCATCCTGTGTGTATGTTGTTAGTTAGCTTATTTCTCCTTTGATGCGTGGATTAGTGTTGCAAGAACCTTTTGGACCATATATATATCTTGGATGAGTGTGTCTTTCTTGATGTGTAAACGCATGACTACTTAACTCCCTTATTTTGTGTGTAGTCGTGAATGTAGTTATTGAAGCTTGTGATTCCTCAATACATCCTTATTAATTGTTTAATTCTTACTTCTTAAATGTACGTTATATACTTGTTATAGGAACCTTATAATTCTAAGTATATATAGTTGTAGTATGGTGTTCTTCCTTAATTGCATAGGTAGTATGGTTGTTTGTGATTTCTTGTTTTTAGTGATGCTAATACTCTATAGTTGGATGACTCATATCAAGTTATATTTCATAAGGAATACTCTTTTGATCGTACCTTCTAATTTTAGTGCAACCTATTTTTTTTTTGTGTTGCGTGCTTAAGTCAAATAAATTGATTTCACTTGAAAGCCTAAGTATAATTAATTCTTTGTGTTATGAGACTACATCAAACAATTGGATTACTGATGTTTCTATCACAATCAAGTGATTGTTAATGTCTTCATATGAGTGTACATTGTGGTCATGTTTTTGTTGCTAGAATTCATTGAAATATTGTTGTTGATTCCGAATAAGTGATCATTTTTTTATTCAAAATTATTATCTCCTAATCAATCGAGTGTTCATCTTGTTATTAGTTGCTCATCTTCCAATCATGTCTAGATAAACTATTTGATAATCTTTCTTGTTGTTACTTCTATTACGAATAAAGAGAGACTTCGTCCTTGACAATCACGTTAAGATGTTTGAGAGGAAACACTTGAGTATGCATTATCCTTGTTACCCATAGACGAAAGTCAAACTTAGTAAGTCATGTATTTGTGTTCCTTGAGGATATGCTTAGTTACCACCTAAGTGCAAGATTGAGAATCTTATAAGTGTAGTACCCATAGAAACTTGTAATCGTAGTTCGTGAGAAATATCTAGTATAGAGTTGTTTGAGAACATAGGGTAGTTGGAAAAGTTATGAAGTATAGCTAAGAGGTTTAATGTGGAACCTTAAGAAGAGTGTAAGGTAGTTAGTAAGACATTAATTGTTAAGCATAGAAGGATTCAAGAGTGAGTGTTCTTGCGTAAGGTAGGTGACCTAAAAGATTATTGATGATAGTTGTATGATTAGCGAGATAAATCTTAATTCTTTTTACCTTAATTTGGAAAAGTTTGTGGATGCTTCAAGGAATACCTTAGTACCTATTGTGGCCTCTATGTGTACCTGGTCATGACCACTATGTGTTCGTGGAATGTGTGACAGGATCTCCTACCCTGAGTGTTGTGGTTTCAATGAATAGTGTTTAGTATGTTTCCAGTTAAGTTGAATTATGGGGTATACCTTAAGGTTGTTATAGACCCTTGGGAATCATGTTCGTACTAAGAATTTCGTATGCATTTTAGTTAGATGATGTTGACCCTTAGAGTATGTTATTTTTTAGGTGAGAGATAGCTTTAAATCCTTCTTGGGTAGAAGTTGTTTTGAGATTGAATGAAACCTAAGATTAAGATAAAATTTCCTTAACCAGTAGTCGAACCAAAAGTTATTTTAGCATTCCTTGAATTAACCTTAATTCTAGTTGGAGATGACTCAAGTAAGTTTAAGTTTTCGGATGAGATCCTTGTAAGGAGTAAGTCATAAGTCCATAGAAAAGTCGGTCACTGTAAACCGTTGAGTGATATCTTGGCCGCGTAGATCCTTATTGGAGTAGTAAAATAATTGAAATAATTTTAAGTTTAGAGGAGTGCTTGTAGAAGGACAAATAGTGATAAATGTTTCTTGACAACTTAAGACTTATGAAAAGATTTATCCTATATGTGATTTAGAATAGGTAACCATGGTGTTCACCATAATATTTGGGAGACATTACCGTTAGTTTAATACATTGTGAGGATCTTTGGAGTTGAATCCGGAATAAAAGAGATGGATAAAATTCTCAAGAATCTTGTTGTGAGTTTATTTTTAAACGTTAGAACTAGATTAGTAGTTAGAGCTTGAATAGGAAACCGATGATATGACTAGTGTCCTAGTTATAGAGTTAGATATTGTAAACAACAATCAAAACCTCAAGTTCAAGTGCAAAGTTATAGGGTGACATGAGTATATATGTGTGAAGATTACCTCAAGGTGAACAAACTTACAGAAGTAGGGAGTAATCTGTATTACTTATCTAATTAGCACCCAGTTAGTATCAAGTAGACAACCTTAGAGTTGAATCGTTACAATTCTTGAACCTAAGTGAGAGTTATGAGTCAAGTATACGAAAGTGAGAAAGATCATGTTGAAGGAAGAGGCTTAGACTCAAGGGTAGGCAAATCATGTATTCTCGATAGTCAATGTGAACTAGGATTGGTAGAGTGTGAGAGTCTCGAAACTCATTATCTTTCTTGAACCGTCCGATGTTCGAAAAAGAGTCGACCATGTGATCAGTCACGTCTCCTTGTGTTTGTTTGTTCTTTTCAATTTGTCATTAGTGTCTCCTATGATATTATTCTACTCCAAATAGTATGTCATTCACATTCTATTATAGTTGAGATGTCACTCTCGTGAGAAGACTTACTTATGTAATACTATCATTGAGTAAACGAGGATCATCGGATTTAATAGTTAAGTGCAGAGGAGTCTTGTGATCGGAGTAACAGAAAAAGAGTTTCAACTAGACACACAACTTGATATTGAAAATCATATGCGTGATATCTTTTTCTCGATCTTTCGGCAAGTTTCGGGGACGAAACTTCTTTTAAGAGGGGTGGAATTGTAACATCCCAATTTTTCGTAAATAAATTTAAAAAGCTTTTTAGTAAAAAAATAAATAAATAAATAAATATAGAGCAAATAATAGGCTGAGTACCCTAGGTATAAATAGTTATATTAAGTCAGCTGCCTCCTTTTGGCCTCATTTTCGTTTTTCCCCTTCTCCTCTCAAAACCCTTTCTTTTTCCCGCAGCCCACCAAACCAGTCTCAGAAAAATGACGATCTTGAACCCGTTCACCGTTGGATCGTCGTGAAATTTGAGTATCATGTTCGCAACAGAATTCCGAGCATTCTCACCGTTGGGAATTTCGATATCATGTCTGAACTGAGAGAAACACCCTTCGCATTGTAGCCTTTTTCTTTCCCGCAGAAACCCAGAGCTGTCTTGGTAAAACTATGATCCCGGTTTCGTTAACCGTTGGATTATTGTGAAATTTGGATATGTTGTTCGAAATTCAATTCCGCACGCTTCCACCGTTGGGATTTGCGAGATAATATTCGTGGAGGGAGAAAAAGGAATCGCATGAAGACAGTATAAGTGGAGGTTTCAATCTCTTCTCCGTCTCTCTGACGTTTGGGAATTCTATCGGAGCAGTCGGAGGAATAACTGAAAGAATTTCAGGGAACCGCTAAAGATGTTTCTATCCCTGGCTGAAGACACGTGAGTCCGCTCAGAGGTAAGGGATGAGTTATTCACAGTTGGGGATTAGTGAGAACATGTGTAGGGATCCTTAGAGGATTAAATTGGGGTTTTATTTTGAGATGTTTATTAAATTGCAATTTTTTCCTTTATGATTATAAATAAAATATTGATGTCCTAATGAAAATTGCTTGATAAATTGTGTTCTTGATATTTGTATATTTCGACCTATGATTTTGATATAATTGTGTAATATTAGTTAAGGGGTTTTAGTCCTAATGTTGTAATAGTGTTTTATATAAATTGTTATATTGAGGATATGAAATGATGATTCAAATTGTGAGTATGTGATGAATTGTAGAAGAATATGTTGCTTTGAGATTATAATATTGTTATTGAGATTGAGTATAAGTGTAAAGTTGAACATGTGTTAATTTGTGAGATACGTGTAAACATGTGATGGTGGATTGTCACACTATGAGAAGTGAAATTGTGAATGAGTTCTAGTTGTGGATAAGTGTGTAGTTAACACTTGATGTGAAATTACTTGCGTTGTAAGCTATGAATTGTACAATAACCCGACCAGTGTTATCTTGAGAAAAGCGTTGATGCGCAGTGTTAAAGAGAAAATGTAGGTTTCCTATTTAGGAGCCAGTGTTAAATCATAGTGTGATTGTGTTGAACGTGTTTAAAACACGAGTGTAAGGTCGTGGGTATTGTATAATTCATGAGCAGTGTCTGCATGCAAAAAAAAAATTATTTTAGGGGTTGGACCTGAATCAGGAGGGAGAGGCCCTGACGGACTCTTCGGAGTGTAGGCCTTGGGGGTCACCGGGTTTGAGTGCTCCTTTAAGCCTATGCTGATCTCATATGGTTGGAGCATTCTCGCAAAACATCGTGACCCTGACTGGTCTCCCTATGATCTTACTTAGTGAGAGTGACCTGACAAACCCATTGTGTGGTGTGTCTTGTTATGTACTCCTAAGCGCCCCAGGGTGGTTTTTCACTGACATGGTACCACATTGCATATAAGATTGAGTCTTAGCATAACTATTGCATATGCTTGCTAATTGATGTGTTATTATATCTTGATCGAAGTGTGGGATTCTTGTGTAATGTGATTGATAATTGAAAAGTGAATTTTGAATGATGAAGTGGTGAAGTTACGTGAGCTATGTTTAAGCAAGTGGTATCTCATTTATATAATATGTATATTTAATTGTCTTGTTTCTCTATTAGCTAGGAATGTGATAACTCACTCCCTGTGTGTTGTTGTGTTTGGATCCTGTGATGATCTTGAACTTGTGTTCGGGGGAGCAGATGAATAGGTGGATGACTATGAAGAACCTCATGCTAGAGGACACGGGAACACCACGCTCTGATAAGATGTGACATTAGGATATAGGTTCTATATTAATTGTATGAGACTTATATGATTTTCTTTGAGTCGAGATGACTTTATTATTTATTTGGACAAATTTGAATATGATGTAGAAGAAAGTGAATGTGAGCCTTTTATCCATTTGAAAAGCTTGTATTTAAAAATGTTTTAAAAATACTTTTAATTAATATTTGAATTTTTATTCCTTTATTAATATATATGTGAGGGGTAGAGGGTGTCACAAGGACCTGCAACTACGCTTCACTCCTATAAATACCAGGTTTCATCGAACCCTCAACACATTCCCACACACTAGCCACGAGCAACAAGCTTGTGCACATCTCTCTCTATACCATTCACTCGAGCATATATTTAAGCATATACTTCTTGTTGTGATACATTCCATAATTAGCACAGATTTTATTCTGTAATTAGTACAGATTTGATTTTTTTATTTGTATAGATTTTGTTCCATTTTATTTCTTTCCTTAATTAGGTCGTTGGCAACTTATAAATAAGTCTTGTATTCACTCTTTGAAAGACAGAATTACAATAATATTCAGATTATTATCTTTCAAGTTGGTATCAGCGCCTCCGATCCAAGGGGCTCTGCTTCTGCATTCTTCCAGGCAGCCTTCATTGCTGCAATTGATATTGTTTCAGTGCCCAATCACTACATATACCACTGGTCGCCGTTTGACGCCATCCTCCGCCGTCAACCACCTTCTGCCGTAGTCATTGGAATGTCTACGAGCATTTATGGACCCCTTCAGTGAGACATCTAGCTCTTGTTCCCTAATCATGGCTGGTAAGAATTCTAGCTTCCTATCCTTTAATGCTTCTGGTACTAAAAATATCTGACTCTGGTGCTACTGATCATATGACACCTCACTCTTCTTATTTTTCATCCTACACCTTTTTAACTGGTAACCAACACATCATTGTTGTTAATGGTTCTCATACTCCAATTACCGGTTGTGGTAACATTCAAATTCAATCTTCCCTTCATTTGAACAATGTGCCCCATGTTCCCAAACTATCTAATAACCTCTTGTCTATTCATAGAATCTCCCAAGACTTAAATTGTGTTGTGACATTTTCCCACTCCCATTGTGTTTTCCAGGATTTTGCAGCATGAGGACAATAAAGAGTGTACCCGACAAAAGGCTCTCACTTTCAATCATCAGACAAGTTCAAAACCTTGGTCATTTTCCCAAATATGGCTTCAACACAAGCATCTGGGTCATCCTTCGTTTAGTGTCCTTAAGTCTTTATTTCCTTTCTTGTTTACAAAAAGGTCACATGAGTCTTTTCATTGTGATGTTTGTGAGTTTGCTACACCATCGAACAACTTTTCGTCCCAGTACTAATAAAAGTTTTAAACCTTTTGATCTTGTTCATTCGAATTTGTGGGGACCTGCACCTATCAGTAATATTTCTGGTCCAAAGTGGTTTGTTTCTTTTATTGATGACTACACCCGGGTTACCTAGATATTTCTCATGAAAGACAAATCCGAAGTTTTCCAATTGTTTGTAAACTTTAACCGTATAATTCAAACACAATTTGGGAGCCCGATTAAAAGATTGTGTTCTGATAATGAGAGAGAGTATGTGAATCAAAACCTTTCCAATTTCCTCAAAGATAATGGTGTTGTTCATCAGTTAACTTGTGTGGACACCCCTCAACAAAATGGGATTGCAGAAAGGAAAAATTGACATGAACCAACATCATCACCAATTCAACATAAGGAGGACATACGCTTTGGGAACCAATACAAGCGAAGAAAAATACCCGACCTGGTCCAACAACAACTTCAATCATCCAAACTGGAGGTAAGAACCCATACTCTTGAGGACACCTTAGATGCCTCTTGTGAATCTAACCTAGATGATTTGTCAATTGCCTTAAGAAAAGGAAAAAGATCTTGTGCCAAATATCTGATATACCAATTTGTGTCAACTAAAAATCTTTCTCTACAGCACTAGAGTTTTATTTCAGCTATTGATTCTATCAGAATCCCTACATCAGTACAAGAAGCCTTAAAGGATGAGAACTGGGTTCAAGCCATGAATGAAGAATGGGTGCATTGGAAAGAAATGAGATTTTGGAGATTGTAGAGAGACCGAAAGACAAAAAGGCAGTGGGTTGTAGGTGGATATATACAATTAAATGTCAGGCTGATGGCACATTGAACTGGTATAAGGCGAGGTTGGTTGCAAAGGGATACACCCAAACCTATGGGATCGATTATGAGGAGACATTCGCTCCAATGGCAAAAATGAATACGGTTAGGATCATCATCTCCTTAGCAACGCACTTTGGTTGGGAGATGCATCAATTTGATGTTAAAAATGTCTTCTTACATGAAAGCTTGGAAGATGTGTACATGGAGATTCCACCTGGATATGGTGCCACTAATGGAGGAAATAAAGTTTGTAGACTAAAGAAGGCCCTATATGGTCTCAAGCAGTCTCCTCGTGCTTGGTTTGGTAGGTTCGCTCAAGCTATGGTATCTTTGGGGTACAAGCAAAGCCAAGGTGACCATACTCTCTTTATAAAACACTCCCAAGATGGTAAACTTACTTTGCTCTTGGTCTATGTCGATGATATAATTATTGCAGGCGATGATGAGCTTGAAAAACAAACCTTGAGGGAGAGGTTAGTTGCCCAATTTGAGATGAAGGATCTCAGGAAGTTAAAGTACTTCCTCGGTTGCATACTCTAGGCAGGGTATCTTCATTTCTTAGAGAAAATATATACTTGATCTCCTTAAAGAAGTTGGCAAGTTGGGTTGTAAAACCACTAGAGCATCCATAGAGCAAAATCACAGGATTGGAAATGATGAAGAAAGCCCAAAGGTGAAGAAGACACAGTACCAGAGACTTGTGGGAAAACTTATCTACTTATCCCACACCAGGCCTAATATAGCCTATGCAGTTAGTGTGATTAGTCAATTCATGCATGAACCAAGAGAGAGACATTTACAAGCAGTAAATAGGATCATTTAGTACTTACAGTCTTCTCTAGGAAAGAGGTTGTTTAAAAAGGAGAAAAATTTATCCATGAAATTATATACTGATGCTGACTATGCAGGATCAATTGTTGATAGGAGATCTACCACAGGATACTACATGTTCTTGGGTGGAAATTTAGTAACGTGGAGGAGTAAGAAGCAAAATGTGGTTGCAAGATCAAGTGCAAAAGCAGAATTCAGAGCTATGGCTCAAGGTGTTTGTGAGTTGTTATGGATGAAGATCATACTTGACGACCTCAAAATAAAATATGAAGCTCCTATGAGACTGGTTTGTGATAATAAGTCTGCCATCAGCATTGCACACAATCCAGTTCAACATGATCGAACAAAGCACAGAGATTGATCGACATTTCATTAAGGAGAAATTGGACAGTGGTCTTATAGCCACCGAATACATCCCTTCAAAGCTTCAGTTGGTAGATATGTTCACCAAGGGGCTTCCCACGGAGCAGCTTCAAGACCTTACTTGCAAGCTGGAGATGATAGATATACATTCACCAGCTTGAGGGGGAGTATTGTGATACATTCCATAATTAGAACAGATTTTATTTTGTAATTAGTACAAATTTGATTTTTTTGTATTTGTATAGATTTTGTTCCATTTTATTTCTTTCCTTAATTAGGTCACTGGCAGCTTATAAATAAGTCTTGTATTCACTCTTTGAAAGACAGAATTACAATAATATTCAGATTAATATCTTTCAAGTCTTGTTTTATCTCCTAACTCATATACTTGAGCGTCGGAGTCCTTTATATTGCAGGTTCCCTCTCCCGTCCTCTCGAAAAAGGTCACTCTCAAAGCCGACGTGTGAAGTCCAGGAGCTCACTTTCTTTTTTTGGTCAGCAAAAATAATATATATTGATATATGAAGAAGTACTAGAGGTACTATAGATACAAGAGTATGTAAGTAAGGCTAGTAAATCCTCATATCAGACTGAGTACAGACTGATAGGAGATTACTAGCCTACTAGAAAGCGACTGAAATTACAGAACCACAGCTGGTGTCACCCTAGTTTACTGAAAACCAGCTGGAAGATTGCTAGACCAAAAGTTGAAATGTATTGTAAAGTTTTCCTCCATTGCTCTGAACCATGTCCATGCCAAAAATAGTGCATCTTCCAGCAGCTTACTGCCATTGAATGGGGCATTCATAAAAATAACCTTATTCCTATGCTGCCAGATGGACCAATTTAGAGCAACCCACCAACACTTCCACCTATTGTATTTCTTCCCACCTTTCATCCCAATGTTGTGCTGCAAAAAATGGTGCCTAGGATTTATAGGGTAAGCCCCCGAAGTCCCTATCCATGATAGGGATTCCCACCAAAGATGCTGTATTTTGCTGCAGTCAAAAAAGAGATGAGATGCAGTTTCCTCCTTAATACTGCAGAAAGGACAGAGGCTGTCACTTATATCTATTTGCCTTCTCCGTAGATTAGACTTAGTCGGCAATCGATCTCGAATTAACCTCCACGCAAAGATTGAAGCTTTAGTCGGTATCTTCAGCTTCCATAAGTCCTTGAATATATCATCCATGCTTCCCACATCTGAATTCCCTTGCAGCAATCTATAGGCACTCCTAGAAGAATAATAACCATTGGACTCATGTTTCCATGTCCAGCTGTCTGCTTCGTGTTGCTGTAGTGTGATGTGAGATATGTCTTCTAAGAAACCAACAGCCGATGCTACCTCGTTGTCAAATAGGGGCCTTCTCCACGAAAGATTCCATTCCCAGGCTGAATGTGTGAAGGTCCCCATTTGCAGAATTAACTTTTGTTGCTGGCGGGATATCTGATATAACCTGAGATATTTCAGCATTAGTGGTTGCCCACTGCCAGTCCAGCAGTCCTCCCATAAACGGATTTTGTCCCCACACCCCACCCTCCATATTGTTCCCTCTTGAAGTATATTATTGAACTGTTGGTCATGGGTCACTGCCAACAAATCCTGTCACCACACTGACTCGTTGCTGACTCTTTTAGCATCCACCAATGATCTCCATCCACCATACTTAGAAGCAAGTATTCTGGCCCACAGCTCCTTGTGTTGATGAAACAAATCCCATCTCCACTTTCCAAGAAGAGCTTTGTTGAAGGTCCTTATGTCTTTTATGCCCAGGCCCCAATTTTGTTTTGGGAGGCAAACAGTTTCCCATTTAACCCAAGCTATTTTCTTTTGCTTCCAGGAGCTCACTTTGGCCACATTCACCCTGACATGTCCTAACTCCGGATTTTGGTAAATCCAGTTGTCCATGTGTATATTGTACTATTGGGAAAAATCCAAGTCTCACATTGGCTAGAGATAGTGCCAAGCTATAGTATATAAGTGGAAGACAACCCTCACCCAATGAGCTAGCTTTTGGAGTTAAGTTAGGCCCAAAGCCACATTCTAAGATGTATAAATCATGTAATGCAATATACAATTCTCATTATTCTGATTCAGGCTTTAAATCAATCATAAAAGCAATGTTCAACCAAAGTGCACTAGAAAAAAAATGCCCTTTAAAAGATATCTAATCAAATTAATATCCAATCAACAAATTGAAGTCAGAGATAATAACATGTAGCTTCAACAAATCCATAAAAGCTAGTAAAAAAATATCAATGCACCACAAGGTAATACCATTGCCTTTTATCCACAAAAATAAAGCAGGATCAACCACAGACAGAAGTTTACAAACCTTGCATGAGCAAATAAAGCTTTGGCAATAACAAGCAACATGGAAGAAAAGACAAGAATGTTTATACTGTATTGCAACTCAGCAGCGAGTCCCCTTAAAATTTCCAAAACTCTTTCTTTTGCCTTGGCATTTGCTTCATGGTACCTGAAACAAATAAATTTATCAACATATATGACTAAGAAAAGAGAAAGACAAAGTATTTGACAAATTAAAAAAAAAAAATTATAAGAACACATTAATAATAATAATAATAATAATAATAATAATAAAAAAAAACATAGGATTGCACAGGGTTTTTCTTAAAAGTAGAAAAAAAAAAAAAAAACACCTTGTTAATGCAGCCTCGACCTTTGGTGTGGTAAACCATTCCTCCCCTACCTTTCTACCTTTAGAATCTAAAGCATGCCTAAGCTGTTTAATTTGTTCCTCTCCAGGGCTACCAGCCCACAAATTCGGTGTAAAGCGTTTGCCTTTGAACCAAACTGCTTCTTGCTCCCGAGCATAAGATATTTCTCCCTTAGGACCTCCGAGAGGGGCTACAATAGCCTTTATTCTAGAAACAACAGGAACAAAATCTTCAGTGACCTGCAATAATGTTGGGACAACATTAATGAAGCATAAACAAGATTCTCTAAACATACTTTACTTGAAAACAACTGTAGGAAAGGTTGAGTTGCAGAGACCTACTGCTATATGTAAGGCCTCAGCTGCTTTTTCCACTGCAGTGAATACATCATCTATGTGGATTCTTTTTATTCGACCTTTCCATTTAGACTCCATATCCTCAAAAAATTCGTGAGGAATAAAAGAGAACGAGTTGATTTTCTGATCATTCTCATCATCCAGAGATACTATTTCACCAATCTTACTAGATGCGATCTCACATCCTGCAACCTAGAAACAAAATAACATTAGGCAAATCTACAATCCAATTAAATCAACAAAAAGAGAAATTATTGAAGCGTTATTATTTCAACAGTGCCTGGAATTTTAAGGGAACTCCAGAAAAATGTTTTTCAAAATAAATTAAATCGGAAGATTTAAAACTAACCATTAATGTAATTAAAAATCCAAGGAGAATAAAAATTCATTGTACAAAGTTAGAAAGCAACACATCATACATTTACATTTGTGTTAGAAATTTAGCATTTTGTTATAAGCAAAACTAATATATATTAATATAAAGGGAAAAGTACAAGTGGTACTGATATATGTTCAATGTGTCCATACTATCTGAAAACCTATGGAATCCTAATTCAAGCTTTATTGCAAGAATTAACTCTCCATAGGTGAGAATTAGTAAAGACACCTTCCATCAAAAACCTATAGGACAATCCCCCCCTGATTACAAAACCCAACTCTTATGTTGCTTGCCCATGAGTGAAATGGAATATCAAATCCTTTTTCCAAATTTTTGAGCCAACTGTATTTAGAAATAGCTGTAAATTAGCTAGTGTATATATAAGAAATGAGTACACAAGCCTAGACATTTTATTTCATTTGAACACTCTTTCATGATTTAACAGTCCCTAGAATGCATCAAGTATTATGTGTGCATGCAGAAGGACAATCCAAACTATTTGCAATTTACCATAACCAGGACAATAAGTGAAGCTTAGCACAATGAAGCAGTAGAGTTTTTAAGAACTCTGGCATGTAACATTTGCAATGAAAGGAACCGTAAAAGCAATGAAGAACAAAAAAAACCACAACTTCAGTACCTAACTGTGAAACATAAGAGGAAGTCTTCATAAATAGAAAGTTATGCAACAAGTAACGATAACATCTCAATTTATATCAAGAAGTTCCTTTCATTTCCTTACTAGCTCCCTCTAAATAAAAATGTATTCAATGTTCCAAATTCCAATGGAGATTCAATTCATTTACATTAAGAGCATTAGAAGTAGTTATAGAAATAAAGAATAAAAACATTTATTTAGGAAGGGATGGAGTAGTTTGGAGATTGGAAGAAAGGGAGTGTAGCTTAAGAAACATAGTGTCTAGCTTAACAATTACTTCGTAACTTGTCCTCAATACACATTTAGAAGGGAGTGAAACTATCCCTCCTTTTTATCTGAACAGAATGAAAAAAAAAAAAAAAATCCAACTTTTGGCACTCACCAAGGTTTCAAAGTCAATTTCTAACCCAGTTGCCACCCATGTGGGCTCGATTAAATGTTTCAATATTTCATTGAGCTCAGAGGTACTATACATCTGCAAAATTTCATCCAGTACATTCTTTATTCTACAAAATTCCATATGATTGACCTCCCTCCATTCAAGTAGCTTTACAAGCTGCACAAATACAGTGAATAATCAGACAGGAAAATACAAGTGCATAAGAAAACAACAAAATGGTTAATATAAAATAAGTGTAAAAAGCTAAATATAAAACATACTGGAAATAACTAATTTCCATTCTCTCTGTATGTTTTTTAAAAAAAATACTTAACAAGAAATAGGATAATATGCATAAGTTTCATTTAAAGCTCATTCACAATTCAAAAAAGTAATTTAATAATAACCTTTGCTGACGAAACACATGTAAATTCTGGAATTGAACACGTTACACTGCTCATAAGTTTGCATGTTGCTGTCAAACAAAAGCAGATTAAAATGAGTCCAAAATTAAGTATAAAATGTCATAATGATGGTAATATTATACTAATGTACAGTCCACAGGTGAGATAAAATTTGCATTGCAATGGAAAAAAATTAAGAGACACATCAAAATTATAACTAATGAAAATTACCTTGAATTTTGGATGCAATCTCATATGAAGGAGGATTCAAAAGAAGTTCCCTTATGTACCTGAGAAGCACAATGACATAAATTAAGTATCCAATTTAGAATCAATAACTACAACACTACTTTGAACTACATTTAATTCTTGAAACAAAAAGAAAAAGAAAAAAACAGAATGGGAGAAATAAAAAATTTAAATTGAAAATAGAAAATTGACAATTATAGTACAATTGAGACAATGAGTTATAGAACTACAAAATATAAATAAGTTAAAAGTTAAAACTCAATACAACAAGACAGTATACCCACATCCAACAAGGCCAACTTCCGGAGTCAAATGGAACACAAAAGCTTTTGGTTGCAAAATAAAAAGGAAAAGAAAAACAAATAAACCATGCGGCCCAAGAAAGTGTGAAATGCAAAATGCATCGATAGGGAAAAGAAAATTCTAAAGAGATAATAATTAAAAAGCATAGAGACGGGCTTTAACTAAAATATGCATGATGATATAAAATGAAAAGGATAAACATATAAATGTGAAATATTTAAAGGGTGAGTTGGTCAAATAATTATCAGTCGTTTCTAAACACAAGGCATAACCAAAAAAGAAAAAAGAGTTATAAGGTTGTTGGTTTGGTGATTGAAGGAAGAAGAAGGAAGAGAAAGGTCGTGAGTTTGAATCTCTTCTACTAACAAAAATTAACAAACTAACAACTAACATTGGCCAATAAAAAAAAAATCTATTACTCACAATACTGGTAATCCATTGCAATTTGATGGAAGTAAAACCTTCAACAAAGAAGGTATTCCTTCTGTTGGAATGGCACCTAAAAATGCAAAAGGAGCTGATTTAGGAAAAAGAAAATAATCGGTGGATCAGGCATTCATCAGTATTCAGTATTAATACACCAACCAATTTGAGTAGATGTTCCAAGAGTTAATGGTCGAGCCCTATGTCCTGAAGACACAGTTGTGTTCCGAAAGGTAACCTCATCATCAATACTATAAAGTTCCTTTACCTATGTTCCAAAGTGAAATAACAGTAACAATTTTAAATGAGTCATATGTTTATATACAGTATATTTAAAATGAAAAATGCAAAAGCTATATATAATTATTTTAAATCATACCTTGGCCAAAAGATCGGAGACAGGGTTGCCATCAAACCAATCAAAATGTCTAGAACTACATTCTCCCCATAATAGCCCTCCCTCACCAAATTCTCCCCAGTTGCAGGTTCCTAGAAAAACAATATTCAAATACATAATAAAGATGAAGAAAGCAAAAAATAAAGGCTAATAAATACCCGAATTTTCTGTTTGCTCATTGATAAATTTTTTATTTGTACTGAGTCCCTAATAAAACAACAATTTTGGTTTTAGTCCTTGATACTTTTTTTAGTCAATGATAATTAGCGAGTTTTGTGTTTATTCCTTGATAAATTTTTTTCATTTTTTATTCTTTTTTAAAGGGACTAATAACAAATGGAAAAAAAATTACCAGGGAACAAACACAAAATTCGCTAATTATCAAGGACTAAAAAAAGTGTCAAGGACCAAAAACAATTTTTTTGTTTTATCAGGGAGTAAAAACGAAGAAAAAAATTATTAGAGAACAAAAACAAAATTCAGGTATTTATTAGGAATCACAAACATATTTTAGCCAAAAATAAATATCTAACAATGATCTTTGTATATACTCTTTTACACAGACACAATTTTTCTTATAAACAACTATGTAAACAACATGGTGGGAATCCAAGACAGCACTTCCTGCAGCACTCACTCTACAGTACCTCTCTTGGTGTCAAATCACAGAGATGGCTCACTTGGTAGGTGTCCCTAACATGGTGTGTATGGAATCATAGAAACAGATGGTCTTTTCAAACGACAGCTTCAACGCCAACAAGCTGCTGGAGGACGCTATATTTTTCTGCTGGACTTGGCTGAAGAATCTTGAAAAAGGATTTGACACACCTTCACTTTTGGTCAAGCAATATCAGAGAAGGTTTTTTGTAATTAGGGGAAACTAGACTTACATGCTGGGATGATCTATGTAACCTATACAGTCAGAGTTTTGGTGCATTAACTCATGCTGAACAGTTTTGTATTAGGGAACCAAACTGTCAATAGAATTCATAGGCAGATTATTTGACATTATTTGTGCAGACTTGTTGGCCCTTTAAACCAGCATATCTTGCATGATTGTATAGTCGTACTATGTAATTATATCCTTAATTAGTTAGCCCAACTGTAAGTTACCTTTAATAGTTTCTTTAGCAAACTTCAAGGCTAGAAATCAAATTGTATCATATTATTTAAATGAGAATTCTCCAGAGGAGAAGCACAGTTTTCATCTCATTTTCTAGGAGTTTAACATGGTATCAATCTAGGTTTTGATCCCAACCTAGTTTTTTTTTTCGCTGTGCTCTTAGTTTCCGAGTTCCCAGTCCTAGTCTCTTGCGCGGTATTGTTCACGTCGCGATACTGTTCACGTCAAAGTATTGTTCGCGTGCAGTACTGTTCACATTGATCTTGGTTCTGTTCTTGATTTCTCCAATTTCTTGTTTTTTCTCCTCCTGTGATTTTTTCTCAGCATCATGTCTACTGAAAAATATGATGTCCTCTTTGTTCGTCTTAATGGAAAGAACTACTCCACCTGGGCAATCCAATTCCAGATCTTTGTCAAAGGCAAGGAGCTTGGGGATCATGTTGATGGAATTGATTCTGCTCCTGACAAAACTATGCACAAAGAGGCACACGCCAAATGGGAGGTCAAAGATGCACAGGACATGACTTGGATCATAGGCTCTGTTGAGCCTAATATCGTCCTCAATCTTAGACCTTTCACCACGGCAGCAAAGATGTGAGACTATCTGAAGAAAATTTATAACCAAAACAACAATACTCGCAGGTTCCAGCTTGAACATGAAATTGTCATTTTCAACAGGATAGTCTCTCAACTTTTGATTTTTATTCTCATTTCATGAATCTTTAGGCTAAATATATTGACATTGTCTATAAGGATTTGTCAACTGAAGGACAAACTGCAGTCTAAAACGTTCATGACACCACAAAACGAGATCAATTTCTTATGAAATTAAGATCTGATTTTGAGGGCATTCGAACCAACCTAATGAATAGAGCTAATGTCCCCACCCTGGATGAATGCCTAAATGAACTGCTTCGTGAAGAACAACGTCTCCTCACTTAAACAAACATGGAACAGCAAAAATCTGCCTCCCTTCTTGTGGCATATGCAGTACAAGGCAAACCTCAAGGACAAGACATGAGTACTATCCAATGCTTCTGCTGCAAAGGTCATGGATGCTTCCCACTATCCTAAAAAGTTCTGCAATTACTACAAAAGAGAAGGTCACATCATAAAAAAATGTCAAATCAGACCACCACGGAGAAATACAACAGCCTTCACTGCCATTGTTGGCTCTTCTACTACTCCTGTTTCTGGGGATCAAAATCTGCATGTTTTTGTGCCAACTCTAACCCCTGAAATGGTTCAACAAATGATCGTTTCAACATTTTCTGCTTTGGGTCTTTCAGGTAAAGCTTTTTTACTCAGCTCTCCTTGGTATTTTGACTCTGGCGCATCCAATCATATGACCAACAATGTTGTTGCCCTTACCAATGTTACAAATTACTCTGGTAATTTGCAAATACACATTGTAGATAGAAAACAATTTACCTATCACAGCAATTGGTAATATTTCCTCATCTCTTACCAATGTTTATGTTTCCCCTGATCTCACCAGTAACATTATTTCAGTTGGTCAATTACTTGACAATGATTGCAGAGTTGAATTTTTAAAATCTGGTTGTCTTGTGCAGGATCAACACTCAAGGAAGATGATCGCGAAGGGACCTAAAGTTGGACGTCTTTTTCCTCTTTATTCATCGTTGTCACCATGTTCTTTTCTGTCTTTTATTTCTTGTAATTCTGCAACTGTTAATTTCCAATAATGGCATAAGCGTCTTGGTCACCCAAATTCCAATGTAGTTCACAACTTGATGAAATTCAGAGTTCTTGGCAATAAACATTCCCCATCTTTTAATGTTGTTCAATTTGATTGCAATTCTTGTAAACTTGGTAAAAGTAAAATTTTACCATTTCCAATTCATCAATCAAATGTAAATCAGCCTTTTGACATAATTCACAGTAATTTATGGGGAATCGCACCTATAATATCTCATGCACATTACAAGTATTTTATCACTTTTATTGAGAACTATAGTCGTTTTACATGGGTCTATTTTTTGCGTTCTAGAGCTGAAGCATTCTCTGCATTCAAATTCTTTCATGCTTATGTTCAAACTCAGTTTTCATCAAAAATTAAAACTTTGCGTTCTAACAATGGACGGAATACACATCTCATTTGTTTCAAGAATTCTTGCAGGAAAATGGTATATTATCTGAAAGGCCGTGTCTTTCCACACCCCAACAAAACGGCGTAGTTGAAAGAAAAAATCGTCATCTTCTTTATGTTGTTTGTACCTTAATGTTGGACTCCTTTGTGCCCTCCCGTTTTTGGTGTGAAGCTCTTTCAACTGTTGTCCACCTTATTAATCGATTGTCTTCTCAAGTCTTAAACAATGATTCCCCTTTCTTAAGGTTATTAAGTGGTAAGCCATCCAATTATTCCACTCTCCGCACCTGGTTGTGTCTGATATGTTCATATTTAGCCATCAGAACACACCAAACTCACAGCTCAATCTGTTAAATGTGTTTTTCTTGGTTACTCAGCCCATCAAAAAGGTTTTATATGCTATGATCCTCATTTACATAGGATTCGGGTTTCTAGAAATGTCATCTTTCAAGAAGATACATATTTTTTTGCTACTAAGCTAGACACTCACTCTTTTACATCCAAATTTGTTTTGCCATTGTTTCCTATCAGTTTTGCAGAAGAACAAGCTCATCCTCCTTTCATGGTTTACCAAAGACGTCTAATTGTTCCACCAATTCAGCCTTCAATCCTTCCAAGGACCCTTCCCGATCATTCTCTAGCTACTGATCCAGCGCTTCAACTAGAACCATCCCGTTTACGTCGCAGTACTCACATTCGTCAACCACCGAAAAAGTATGATTTTTCTGAACCTTTATCTTTGACAGCAACTTTAGCATCTATTCCTATTCCTTCTTCATATAAACAAGCAATGGAGCATAAATGTTGGCAGGATGGTATAAAAACTGAACTTCTTGCACTAGAGGAAAATCAGACATGGGACATTGTTCCATCTCCTTTATCGGTTAAACCTGTTGGCAGTAAATCTGTATTCACTATAAAGTTGCGTTCAGATGGATCAATAGATCAATACAAGGCTAGATTGGTTGTTCTTGGAAATAAGCAACAATTTGGCCATTCAAAGATGACTACTGTGAGGACTATTATTGCCATTGTTGAAAATTTACCAGCTAGATGTCAAAAATGCCTTCCTTCATAGTAACCTCAACGAAGAAGTTTACATCAAACTTCCTACTGATATGCCCTCACCATTACCTAATATTGTTTGCAAGCTAAAAGGTTCTTTATATGGATTAAAACAGGCACCAAGAGTGTGGTTTGAAAAGTTTAGCACAACACTACTTGGCTGTTCTTTCATCCAAAGTAGTTATGATCCATCTCTCTTTCTACAAAGGACCTCAAAAGGAATTGTGATCCTCCTTGTTTATGTGGATGACATTATCGTCCCTGTCTCAGATCAAGAGGCTATCACTACAATCAAACAATTGATGCATACAACTTTTCACATGAAAAATCTTGGACAACTCACTTATTTTTTGGGATTAGAAATACAATTCCAACAAAAAGACATCTTTGTCAGTCAGCACAAATATACTCGGGATCTAATTCAGTAGCTGGTCTCACCACTGCAACTACAATTGACACTCCCATAGAAGTTAATGTAAGTTAAGACGGGATGAAGGTGAACTCCTACAAGACCCACCTTTATATAGAAAGTTGGTTGAAAGTCTCATCTACCTAACTATCACAAGACCTGAGATCTCTTTTGTTGTCCACATAGTCAGCAAATTCATGCAAAATCCTAGACACCTGCATCTTAAAGTAGTACAACGAATAATTAAACATTTGTTGGCCACTCTTAGTTGTGGTCTCTTCTTTCCTACAAGTGCAACAATACAACTTCAAGCATACAATGATGCTGATTGGGCTAGATGTCCCAACACAAGGAAGTCTACTACTGACTAGTGTATGTTCTTAGGAGATGCCCGTATCTCCTGGAAATGCAAGAAACAGGAATCGGTCTCTAAATCCTCTACTGAAGCAGAATATCGGTCCATATCAGCTGCATGCTCTGAGATTATTTTGTTATGGAGCATTCTTTCAAAACTAGGTTATTCACAAGCAACACCAACTCTGTTGTATGCTGATAATACAAGTGTCATACAGATTGTACCAATGTTGTTAATGGCGAATGGCGGTTCATAGCGGAAAGTCAAAAATCCGCCATAGTAGCGGAAAGTCAAAAATCCGCCATAGTAGCGGAAAATGGCGGACGTTATGACGGACAAAAAAATAATAAAAATATACGTATAAATATAAATAAAATTAAAAAAAATAATGGATTGCATTCAAATAACAGGAAAACAAAAAAAAAACAAAAAATGGGTGTCAAAAATAAAAAAGGGTGTCAAATAGAAAAAGGAAAAAAAAAGCTACCCTCATCAAAAAACGGGTGTCAAACGGAAAAAAGAAAAAGCCCTCAGCCCAAGGAAAAAAGGAAACAGACAATTCTCAAATGCCTAGACTTTCTTCCTTCTTTGTTTAAGAGGCCAGTTTGTCGTCGCCCTCGCGCACCAGAGCACTGTCGTCGACGTGCGTCATGTGACGGTCGCGTGCGTCGTGCGTTGGTCGTCGGTCGTAGGTCTCTCACGTGCGTCGTCTGCTGGTCTGCTGATCTGCTGCCGTCGTGCTCGAGAACGTCGTCTGCGGTTGTCGTGGGAGTCGCCCGCGCCCGCGCCACCGTTCGTCGCGCTAGAGACTGCTGCTGGTCACGCCGGAGGAGAAACTCGGGTATGGTTGGCTCGGGTCAGCCCAACCCCTGTCGCGAATGTTTTTTAAAATAAAAAATCCGTTATTCCGCCATTCACGCGATTCCGCCATGACCGCCATGGCTATGGCGGCCGCCATAGCGCCGCCATAAGCAACTCGCAACGCCACCACTATTTGGTGGCATTTTTCCAAAATTCCATGACGCCATTCCACCATGGCACCGCCATGGCAGCTTTTTAATAAGACTGGATTGCACCAAATCCTATATACCATGAAAGGACAAAGCACATAGAGGTCGATTGCCATTCAATCAGGGAAGCTTATGACCGCAGAATTATCACTTTGCCTCATGTCTCAACATTTGTTCAACTAGCCGATGTCCTCACCAAATCTTTGACACGTCAACGGCATAATTTCCTAGTCAGCAAATTGATGCTCGTAGATTCACCAGCATCAATTTGAAGGGAGATGTCAATAGAATTGATAGGCAGATTATTTGGCATTATTTGTGCAGACTTGTTGGTCCTTTAAACCAACATATCTTACATGATTGTATAGTTGTAACTATGTAATTATATCCTTAATTAGTTAGCCCAGCTGTAGCTTACCATTTATAGTTTTTTAGCAAACTTTAAGACTAGAAATCAGATTGTATCATATTATTTAAATGAGAATTCTCCAGAGGAGAAGTACAGTTTTCATCCCATTTTCTCTTAGTTTAACACAAACCTCCGCATGGGAGGCTGGTGCTTGTACATATAACAATACCCCTTATATTGCTTTCTGCTTTCATATTAATATATAATTCTATTTTTGCGGATAAAAAAAAACTATGTAAACAACACAAATCATAATCACAATGATCATAATTAAAAGTTTTTTTATATATACAAAATAAATATTATTACAAACAAGGGAGGAAATATTTTGTTACAATCTTGTTACAGCAAGGAACACAAAAATTTAATAGTGTGATCTTTGACATGTCTTCCATATAAAGTCAGTCACCTTTTGCACCAAGTTAGGCCCAAATTTTTTCATCAAAGAAATAGAAAAGAATGAGAAAGTACAAACCACAAGAATTCCGCCTCAAGGATGTATGCAAAAATAAGTAATGATATTGGCAAGTACGAAGCTTCGTAACAACTGCTTCTTCTGTCAAGCAATCTTCAGAAGAATATGTCTTCATGGTCTCTAGTACCATATTAATGCAATAACCCCTCGCAGAATGAGATATTCCTGCAATAAAAAGACATCGTTCAAACTTATAATTCCAATGCAATAAAAGATTTAATGTTACGAGAATTGCAAAGAAAATTCAAACAGTGTTATTACACTATAATACATGACAGCTCATGATAGTTATTATTGGCTCCCACCACCTTTCCATTGACATATTCAAATCAGAAATTTTTCCAGGTTGCAACATGGGTCTGTAATAGTTGTCCTACTTTAATAAACATTCCTCTATTACACCAACCCAAACTATGATTTGAACAAAGGTTTTAGAAAGAAATCCTCCTCGTCAGTTTTCTAAAATATACATAATTTACATAATATAGCCTTAAGCTATCCCAATCATAGAAGATAGAAAGAAAATGGTGGGGAAATTACTCCTAAACTACAGTAGCAGTAGCAATCATTTTATATTCTTTACAGTTAATCACATTAAATGCTAATTCCTAGGACCAAGATTCTCCCCAACATTCCCATCAATCTGCTAGATAGATAAAAAAATTCCCAGCTTGCCAGCTAAGAATTCAAAACCCAAGACTTGATAAGGAAATGGTGAGTATATGTGCTTCCTAGCGTCCTGTTTGAATCTTGAAAAGAGAATTTTATTGAATCAAATCAATTAAGAGAATTTACAATATACAACAACAACAACAACGCCTTATCCCACTAGGTGGGGTCGGCTACATGGATCAACTTCCGCCATAATGTTCTATCAAGTACCATACTTCTATCCAAATCATTAAGTTCGAGATCCTTTTTGATAACCTCTCTTATAGTCTTTTTGGGTCTTCCTCTGCCTCGAATTGTTTGTCTTCTCTCCATCTGGTCTACTCTCCTCACTACAGAGTCTACCGGTCTTCTCTCTACATGCCCAAACCACCTAAGTCTATTTTCCACCATCTTCTCTACAATAGGCGCTACTCCAACCCTCGCTCTAATAGCTTCGTTTCTAATTTTATCCTGTCGAGTCTTACCACACATCCACCGCAACATCCTCATCTCCGCTACACCTACTTTATTCTCATGTTGGCTCTTGACCGCCCAACATTCTGTTCCGTACAAAATCGCCGGTCTTACCGCAGTCCGATAAAACTTTCCCTTTAGCTTGATCGGTACCTTTGCATCACATAACACCCCCGATGCTTTTCTCCATTTCATCCATCCTGCTTGAATGCGATGATTCACATCCCCTTCAATTTCCCCATCATCCTGTATTACAGACCCAAGATATTTAAACCGTGTGACTTGAGGGATAATATGGTCTCCTATTTTCACCTCTGAGTTAGAAACCCTCCTTCTTTTGTTGAACTTACATTCCATATACTCCGATTTGCTTCTGCTTAGGCGAAAGTCATGTGTTTCTAGAGCTCGTCTCCAAGTTTCCAACCTCTCATTCAACTCCTCCCTCGACTCTCCAAGAGAATTTACAATATATATTAAATTATTAATATAGACTAATCCCTATCATTACTTACCTAGTCATAATAAAAGGTAATTAAGAAATGAAATTGTACACAGAAATAAAGAAATGACAACTCTCAACAAAGGTTACTGTTAGAATATTAAGATTCTGACGAATAGTATAACTATAAATAGGTAAGAAAAAAATAACATCAATACCTACTACAGGCATTGGTTCTGGAAAGTTAAGATCGTGATCAACTGCAGCAAGTCCATATACATAAGGATTTCCAGGATGAGCGTGCCTGAATGTTAAAACATGTAACCAATCACATTGAAAAAAAATATTGAGATAAAAATTATATTGAAAAGAAGAAATTTCATTTCCAGGAGCTCCATACCCTATAAAGGTGATGTAAACTGTAAATATGGTTATCATGAAATACACTCAAACTATTATGCACAAGCATGACAATAGTTGGTTCAACTGGTATGGATCAAAATAGAACAAATAAACCAAAATAAAAGTTTAAGTTCATTAAAATTTACAAGTGATAATTTCAAGAGAAATTTCAATAGCTGAAAACACTAAGAAACAAGAACATTATGCAAGGTAGATCAAAACAGTAAAAGAGGTCTAGAAAAGAAAAATTCTTCATCCACACATTTCCTTTTTCTTTTTCCTTTTTCTTGAATTTGGGGCTCGGCCAAACTCAACTCCAAAAGTTGAGGAATCACATCACAAGGATGATTCCCACAAGACATAAATTAATTTTTTATTTTCTTAATAAAGAAGACATAAAGTTAAAAAACAAGAACTCATTTTTCCATTAACAATCATGTAAATGTTGCAAATACATACATATTTTATTACTGAAATATATTAATAAACACCAACAGCAGAAACAGAGCAGTAAAATATTAAGACAACAGAAAATGAGAGCCTGAGCTCTTACAAGTGCGCCCACCAGAGCCTAAGCTCCTAAGAGAAAAAATTATTCTGTCAAATGACTAACCAAAAATGACTCTCCCAATAACTAAGCTGCCTCCTCTAAGAAAATTGCCAGCTCAGCACCCACACTAATTAAGTCTCCCCTCTTCCCTCCTCCTTTTCCTTACGAGTATAGACTTTCCAGACCTTGGGCTTCCCATTGTTTTAGCCCAATAACTGATCCATATACTGTTCCACCTCACTAATTAAATGAGGTTCATTATTCCATACTCTACCATCTATCTTAATATAATTGCCCACATAAACCAAATATATCAAAATATTAATAGAATTAGAAGTAGCAGAGAGAAAGTTGTAGAAAGTGTGAGGAAAATCAAAGAAAGTGAAAGAAGAATTCAGAATGAGAACTGAAACTATAGATCTGAAAATGTAATTTTGTTATTTCAGAAAATAGATCTCATCCGTAAAAAACCTAAATATATATAGTTATTACATAGATTAGCTAACTGGTTACAGCTAAGCAATAACTATAGACAGATCTAAATTCTAAAGTAACTGTACCTAACTGTAAAAACCTAAATATAATAGGTCAAGTTCCGCAAGCTTTGTTCTAGCATGAAGAATGGGATTATGAGCCAGTGACACAGTACTGAGATTGTCACATAGGATAGTAGTTGTAATGAATTCAACCCCAAGTTCTGTGAGAAGAGACTGCAGACATAATATTTTTTTCCGCTGTATGTGTCAAACTCAAATGCTCTCCCTCCTTGCTCCATTGGGTCACCAAAGTTTGCTTCTTAGACCACCGAGACCAAAAGAATTTGCAAAACAAATATGTGAAGATCCCAAAATCGGGGTCAAATGCCCAATCAACATCAGTAGGCCTGAAGAACAAGGGGCTTGAAACAGCAGACCATGATTAGGTGTACCCTTGAGTCAGCCAATATGTTATTATCGTAATTATAACAGCCAAGATCCACCAAAATAATAATAATAATAATAATAACAACAACCAAATTGAAAACGCAAGATCGAAAAAAAAATGAAAATGCAAGAAAAATCAGAGAAAGTGAAAGAAGAATTCTGAGAAAGAGAACCAAATGTAGAGATCTGAAAATATGATTTTGTTATTTCATAAAACTGATCCCATTCATACAAAACACGACTACATATAGTGAGGTAGATAAGCTGACTCAATCACAGCTAAGCAATTTTGCAGACATCTGAATTCTGACCCAAAAACGTATCCACAAATCATCAACTTTCAATTTGCAAATAAAACAAACTTTAGCAAAAAGGCAGGCATAGAGATAGGGTATAGAGATTGTTGTACTTACCCAGATATAAAGCGGCGTTTTCTTGATCGAACTTGAGTTGGGCCCTGAACTTCCTCCACAATGCACTGTTGAGACAACAAAATTAATTAGTGGCATGTATTCATAAACCTGTAAGATGTAAGATGGTAAGCCTCATAACATTCTTTTTTTTTGTATATAAAAAAAAAAAAAAAAGACATTCTACAAACAGATAGACCAACCAAAAGATGAGATAAGTTCAGTCACATGGTAATGAAAATTTAAATAAAATGAAAAAGTGGTAGAACAATATTTAATTGTTGCACTCACCACTGAAAAACCATTTTGTGTCAAATCATCTAAAGTCTGTCGAAGATTCTATAACCAAAGAAGAAAGACATTGTTAAATATGTAAGAAATTCATTCACAATTGTCAATATAAAATTAAATTTTACGAGAAAATAATGCAAAAGAGTAAATATCAATACCACAACAGGACAACCAGCTCTTGGAATGCTATCCGATCGCAGACCACCGAAGGGATTTAGACCAGCATATTCAACGAGCACACAAGCATCTATTCCCCAAGCTTCGTAGAAATCCCCAACCTAAGAAATAATTTGAAAATAAATAGATATATGATACGAAAGAAAGTTTAATTCATGGAGGGTAGAAATAGAATGTTAGTGAACCAGCAAAAGTGAAAACAGAAATTTTATCAAGAAAAATTCAAGCTCCCTTCAAACTAAATTTACAAGAGCATCAATTTTTGAATGAATGGCATAACTATTACTTACTCTGCAGAGCAATACTTGACGTGGAAATTTTGACTTGAACTGCAACATTTCGTAGTTGAGTGTTCCTTCCTTCAGACTACACAAATGAAAATTGACTCTTCCATCAACTTTCTCACAATAATATCATTGCTCAAAATAGAGAATAAGGGAGTTCAGGTATGTAAGAGCCAGTTTCTGGAACAATAGCCAGTGTAAATGGCTAGGAATAAAGGATTATCAATTTTTTTTTTTTAACTGCAAAGATAATATATATATATATATATATATATTAATCAAATAATAGTACCAGGGGTACTACATGATAAGAAGGAGATAATGTCTCCAGGAACATGAGTCCAAAAATACAGAACACAAATGCCCTACAAGAAACCCCCATAACCCTTAACCCAGCAGACCACAAACTAAGTAAAGGCCATATAGGCATGGCTGAGGACCATTGATGAAAAGGGGCATTGAAGTCCTTTTCCCACCCCCTCAGCCAGGACCAAGTGAGGAAGTTAGTGTTATCCACCAACTTAGAAATGTGGAAAGGCTGATTATGAAAGATCACATCATTTCTGAGCTTCCATATGGACCTTGTAGCTGCTATCCACCAAATTCTCCTTCTTGTATTCGAAGCCTTTGAACCTGCTATGGAAGAGTGCTGAAGGAAATGATCCATGGGCCTGCAGTGAAGAGCTCTAGCCTCCTTAACCCAGGTGTTAAATTCCCACCACAAAGACAGAACTTTTTGACAAGTGAAAAACAGATGAGAAGCAGATTCATAATTGCTTTGACAGAAGGGACATAAATCATTGGCAAGATCAACTTGTCTCCTAGATAAGTTCTCCTTAGTAGGAAGCCTGTCCCAAAGCAATCTCCACGCGAAGGTTAAGGCTCTAGGAGGAATTTTGGTATCCCACAGCTGGCAGAAACCAAGCTGATGATCTTCAGAAGACTGCTCAGCTTTAATGCAAAGATAAGCAGATTTAGAAGAAAATATCCCATTAGAAGCAGCTCCCCACACCCAGCTATCCTTAACCAAAACATTTAAATTGATGCCAGCAGTCTGGTCAATAAAATCTGAGGCCATCCCCATTTCATTGTCAAACAGATTGCGCCTCCAAGAGAATTTCCATTCCCACCCCGATTCACAGGAAGAGCCCATCTCTGCTACTGTATGCTGTTTTTGCAAGGAAATACGATATAGCTCTGGATATTTATCTTTAAGAGCTATCCCCCCATCCATCCAATAATCCTCCCAGAACAGAATTTGATCACCTCTTCTCAGCCTCCAAATAAACTGCTTAGAAACCTCAGCCATACACCCATGCTGGTTAATGGATCTCAAGTCAGACCACCAATGAGAGAAGTTAGGCTTTGGTGGCCCCCCTTCCAAGCCTCTCCAGCCTCTGTATTTAGAATTCAGAATACGGCTCCATAGCTGATCACTTTGCTGGAACATCAGCCATTTCCATTTAATTAAAAGAGCATTGTTGAGAGCCTTGATATCTTTAATACCCAAACCCCCCCTTTCTCTAGATGAACATACATGATTCCAAGCTAACCAAGCAATCTTCTTTCCTTCAGAATTGCCACCCCAAAGAAAGTGTTTTTGGGTAGCATTTAATCTATTGATCACTGCTGAGGGAGCCCTGTAAAAGGACAAGTAAAACAAGGGTAATGCTGTTAAAACAGCATTGATAAGGGTGATTCTTCCAGCCATAGAGATGCTCCTTTGATTCCACTTGTTCAACCTAGCCTCAAACTTTTTTATGATAGGCTTCCATACCATCTTTCTTCTCGGATTAATGCCTATAGGCAACCCAAGGTAGCAAAAGGGGAATTGGAGCATGGCACAATTAAGATAGTCAGCAGCAGAACAACACCATTCTTCAGATTGTCCAATTGCTTCAAAGTGGCTCTTGGCAAAGTTAATTCTCAAGCCTGAAACCATCTCGTAGCTTCTAAGAATGGCCTTCACAGCTTTGACATTATCCATAGAAGCTTCTCCAAAAAAGATAGTATCATCAGCAAATTGGAGGATGTTCACTGGGATCTTATGCTTCCCCACCAAGAAGTTTTGAAAGCAGTTTTTGATTGAAGCTTCCCTCATCATTCCTGTCAAGCCTTCAGCCACCAAGACAAACAATAAGGGGGCCAAAGGGTCCCCTTGTCTCAAGCCTCTTTGAGGCTTAAATTCAGAAGTAGGGCTTCCATTGACTAGGATAGATATAGAGGCTGATGTGAGGCACCCCTTAATCCAACCAATCCATCTATCATGGAACCCCATTCTTCCCATCATATAAAACAGAAATTCCAGGACACTGAGTCGTAAGCTTTTTCGAAGTCCACTTTAAACACCATGCAAGGCCTCTTAGACCTCCTAGCCTCCTCAACCACCTCATTGGCAATTAAAACACCATGGAGCAGCTATCTACCCTTCACAAATGCTGTTTGCCTTTCATCAATGAGGTGGATAGTTTAGCAATGATTTTATAGACACATCCAATGAGAGAGATGGGTCTGAAATCATTGAAGGATTGAGGGTCCTTAATCTTAGGGATAAGAGCAATGAAAGATGAGTTGAGCCCCTTGGGGAAAGAAGCATTCACATGGAATTCTGCTATAAATCTTAGGAATTCAGGCTTCAATTCCTTCCAAAAGTGCTTAATAAATCTGAAGTTAAAGCCATCTGACCCTGGGCTTTTGTCATTGCCACAGGCCCACACAGCACACCTTATCTCTTTCTCTTTAAAAGGTTCAATCATAATTTCTCTCTGAGTAGAAGTCAGACTTTTAAATGCAACCCCATCCAGGTTAGGTCTGCTCAAGTGAGGCTCATTGAACCTGTTCTGAAAATGGTGGAGGATTTCAGCCTTGATAATGTTAGGATTTTCCACCCAGGTGTCACCAATCTGCATCCCCCTCAAAGCATTTCTCCTCCTCCTCAAATTAATAACTCTATGAAAATAGGCTGTGTTGCTGTCCCCCTCTTTGATCCATCTGCATCTTGATTTTTGCCTCACAATAGACTCATGCATAGTAGCTTTTTCCCAAAGGTCAGCTTGGGTTTTCTTGAGCTCCTTGACTTGTTGTTCAGAAGGTTGAGCTGGCATAGAATTCTCCAAGGCATTTAGTTTCTGTTGAAGCTGTTTGACTTTGCTGCACAGGTCTCCTATGTTGTCTTTACTCCAGATTTTCAGCCTCTGTTTAAGATGCTGAAGCTTGCATTTTAAAGCATAACCACCCCACCCCATAGGCTGATAATCTAACCAACATTCCCTCACTACCTTCTGAAATTGCTTGTTCATTAGCCATCCATCATAAACCTTAAAAGGTTTAGGGCCCCAATCACTGCATTTAGAATGCATGATAATAGGACAGTGATCAGAATAATTCCTCTCAAGGTTAAATTGGGAGCTATCAGGCCATTTGGACAACCATCCATCAGAGACACACACTCTGTCCAGTTTGCTTTTGCAGGAACCATTAGGCCTAACCCAAGTAAAGGGTTTACCCACACAAGGAATATCATCAACCTCCATTGCAGCAAGCCAATCATTGAAATCAGATATTAGGCCATTATCTGAATTGTTGCGATTGCTTCCCAATCTTTCAGGGGATTCCTAACACAATTGAAATCCCCTACCAGACACCAACATTCATCCTGAATTTGAGATTTCCTTCTACTCAAGCTCTGCCACAACTGTATTTTACCTTCACTATCACAAGGAGCATAGATATTGACCACAATCACTCTCTGCATCTCAGCCAACCAAGTCCCACCCAGCATGATAAATCCCTTTTCAGAGATTTTGAAATCAACCTGAAAGTTGTTATTATCCCAAATACACAGCAGCCCCCCTGCAGTATTCTCAGCAGGTTGCCATTCCCATGCAACATCTGGATGGCCCCACAAAACCTGACAATCTGCCTTAGAAAGAGAATCCCTTTTTGTTTCTTGCAAACACAGAACATCCACTTTATGCTTCCCAACCAATTTCCTGATAGAGGCCCATTTAATGCCTCTACCCAGCCCTCTAATATTGTAGGAGAGGATATTCATCTACGAGTTTTCCTCTCTCCCAACTCCATAGCTTCATTTTTGTCCCTGGCCTCCATATCTGCAAAGCTTTGGATAAAATCAGAGTGACATTTGTCTACTTCCAGGCCCATATGTGTCCCCAAGTCCCATAATTGTTGGGCCTCTTCCAACACCTGATTGTTGCAAACAATTATACTTTTTAATTTCCCATCTGCTTCCAATTGTTCATGGGTCTTACTCTGGTTCTAAGTATCAGTGGTGATGGGCATGTCTTTGACTCCTTCTAGCACTTGAGATTCTTCTGCCACGGGTTCAAGCTGGGGGGCTTTGGGATGAGAAACTCTATGTCTTCTGTAGACTTTAGAGTATTTTTCAGGCTTGTCAATGGGGGTTTGGGCTACAAAAGTGTGGCCTTCCTTGTTACTCCCTTCATTTTTCCACGATGGGCCCGAGCTATCACTTGGCCCAATACCTGATTGGGTCTGCAGGGGGTGCAAGTGTGTGTGGGGTTTCATTAGCATTGTATCTTGCACGTATACCCCGTAAGGGGGCTGATCTCCAAACACCTTTACTCCACCATTCAAAATTTTTGCCTTTAGAATGATTCCCCTTCTTTCGAGAGTCAGCTTGAGACCTGTGCTCAATTGACTCTTTAGGTAAGGCAATCCCTACTTTCGTTTCTGCTTCTCTGATTCCAGGGTCAACGTTTGCCGTAAAAGGGCCCTGGGTTCCTTCCTTTCTGATCACTGTCTCATCTCTGTGATCTTCATCAAAATGGGTTTTACCCATCAGTCTGTGTTCATCGCAGTGACCATTGGATTCGCCTTCTACCTGGTGGTTTCGAGGGGATTCCGGGTTCGGCGGTGGGAGCTCCAGCGAGTATGAGGAAGCACCGTCGATGTCATCGTCGTCTTCTCTGGCGATACCTCCGTCCTCCGACGTGACCTCATCTGACCAGACGTCGGACAGAGAGTTGGTCTTCTGGTTCACCGCTTCACCACTCCATGTCTCCTCCACAAACCAGACCTGGTAGTCAAGCTCACCTGCGCGAACGGTGATCTCCTTTAATATCGACGGCGGGAGAGGAGTTCGGACGAGTAGACGGGCTCGGTCCAGTCTGCGTCGATCCTCAGTATCGTCATCTAGTTCGATAACGTCGCCGATGAAGGAAGCGACTTTCCTGAAGTGGTCCGCGCACCACACCTCTATCGGGAATCCCCATACTTGCAGCCAAACGACCCTGTTATGTGGCCTACATCCCGGCCTCCACCTCTCCAGAGAATAGAACAATGAACTACCATTGTTCTTCTCCGTTTGGATGATGTGATGCGCCTTTTCCTCCGACAACCCCATAAAGAGGATCATATCATCACCGAGGAATTTGGTGCAGATATTATATCCTAAATCCCATGCTACTCGATCCTCTATACTCTCCACCGCCATAACCTTCTTCAACCTCCATCCTTACACCAGTAGCCCCTGTCTTTAATAGGTGTGATCGAAATGGTGTGTGTTGTCGCCTCACCTCTCATGTTGACACCTGGAGCAGCTCCCTTGGCCGTCGCTTCAGCGTATGTTCTCCGGGGTGGTGTAGTGGTTTCTACTCGAGGTTTGTATAACTCCTCATTTGGCTTCCCCCTGAGGCTACCTTTTTGTTTCAGCTGTTGAGTCCTTGTTGTTCTTGCAAACCGAGGCAAGTTAACAAACAGCTTATAATCATTAATGAATATGTTGTCCAGCTTCACCTCCAGTTCTCTAGCGTCCGAGACTCCCTTAAACCGCACAAATCCATACCTTCTACCCTCTTTATTACAGCGTTTGGCGATGAAGACTTCCCGCACGTCACCCCAACGTTTGAAATGTTTCCAGAGCAGCTCTTCATTTGCTTCTTCCGGGAAGTGGGTGAAGTAATAAGAAGTAATATCTCCCTTATTCCTCCAGTCGAAGTGATGATGAGTTGAGTTATCCCATGCCTCGCGAATGGGTGTTTGTCTCTCCTCTACTGATGCCTTCTTGTTTTCCTTAACTACCTTTCTTCTGACCACCGTAGACCATTCCCCTTCATCTTTACGTAGACTATTCCCACCAACCTCCTTGTAGTGTTTACGAACCTCGGTTAAGGTTCTGTCACTCCCCCTCGTTTTTTCAGTGTCACTCCATCTCCCTCTCCATCTCACTCTACCATTCTGTCTGTCTCTCTCTGTGTCTCTCCCTCTCTCTCTCACTCTCCCTCTCTCCCTGTCTCTCTCTGTATCTCTCCCTCTCTCATTTTTTCATTTTTTACACCATAAAGGATTATCAATTATGTATGTCATAAATTGCATTCTTGTTGACATTGGTCCATTAGTTGTGAGTAGTGAGCTTGTATCTGAACAGAAAATAACTTATCTGTGTTGCAACTTATGCAAGGGGAAATAAAACCTTTTTATGAGAATAGAATAAAAGTGCAGAGTAAAACATGCCAACAGTTTGAATGTAAACATGTGCCCTGTGAAGTCCAAATAAATTTGTAGGCAAATGTTTTAAACAGGAAACCACAATTAATGTTTTTATATTTTTTGGTTACAAGAATTAAAAAAAACACAAAGTAATAATCTCAAATTCTTTAGAGCTCACCTTCCATTTTTCAAATTGGAATCCAGGCCAAGCAAATTAGAAAAATCAAGCCTTTCAATTAACTGGACAGTTGAAAACTTTCTGCACATTTGCAACCTCTGCCATTATTTGGAAAGGAAACAAGAATGAGAATGAAAAGTTCTCTAGAGATCCCATGGTTTATACTTTATAATCAAAACAAAAAATTCAAGAATAGTTAATTTTGCAATTTAACTAGATGCAAAAAAGTAGATGAACCTACCTCCTTCCACCACAGTATGTGAGGAAGGTCTTTATCATCTAAAACGTTATTTGGTATTTTGGGCTTCTTGGTGGCCCTACTACTCCCCCTTGAAACCTTCTTATCCGTATAACTCGACACATTCTTTACACATCCATTTATTCTGTTCATCAACAAGTTTCACATTTTAGATGTCATACCACAAGAATAGTTGCTTGCATCATTAGCATTTCACGTGTCAAGAAAATATTACATCAAACAACTAAGAGCATTTTTTTTAATTTAGAATGGCAATTTCACATTCAAACTATTTCAACACACATGTGACAGTCATATCTTCACTCCATAATCATTATTCTTTAATATTGAATGAGTTAGTAAGTTTCTAAGCAGATGCAATAATACAACTGCTTGAATTTTGTCACAATAACAGACAAGGACTTTATGATTCTTACAGTGTCTTTGTTGCAGATTAGTTAGTTGAAAATTGGTTAGTTAGTTAGGTTGTTAGGAATGCTTGTTAGTCATTAAATACCTCTCTAATAAGCTCTTTAATCAGTATCATGAATTACTTCTATGGAACTCCCCTTTTGTTATTTGATCTTTATGATGTGAGGCCACATCAAATGGGCGTCACTTGCATCACCCATCAAGATTCTAATATGGTATCAGACCTTCTCTCATGTAGAGAGCATTGATTTCATTGTTGCCAAAGAGGAAGACATCGAAGCTGTAGTTGAGGATCCAACTACTATGAAGGCACATTTTGAAGAAACAAAGATCCTGATTGGTAGTCATGAGGTAAAGCTTCAGTTATACAAGGATGCAACAGATGTGCTGCAGCAATAAATTGAAGAAAAAGAAAGCAAGGGACAAACAGATGTGCTTGCAGCAACAAATTAAAGAAGACAGAAGCAAGGGTCAAGACAGTGAAGAAACGCAAGCTATAATTGTCCCTAGAACCATTATCTTTGGGAATATTGACTGGATCCAGATTAAAGCATTAACAGATTAGAGCCATGAGTTGTGAGGTGAGAGAAAAACAAGATGATCTGAAAGCAGCTCTGCAGAGAAAGGGTCCTGATCCCAATGAGTTGGATCATTGGTGCCAAGAAAGTTTTTTTGCAATTAACAGCAAACCGAATCTCTTCCTTCACAGAACACAATGAAGTAGCGGGTAGGCTCCTTAATGTCTGCATTCAAGAAGCAAAAGTAGACTGAACCATATGGGTAACAAAAAATACTAAGAAGCTATGTTTTTTTCAAATTGAAGTTCAACTTTTGGCATGCTTAGTTCCACAACACTTGCTATCAGATCTCAAGTTTAACCAAGCCATGATTCAACCTCATACCATCATCACATTTGATAGATACATGTATGAAAAATTAGTAGTGCACTCCATAGGTATTTGCCACGATTTTCCATCACATGCATTTGCATGTGCACTGGGAGAATAAGGTGTTCGATAAAAGTCCTGTGATATTGTTGCCTATGAATTTAGTTAAACAGTGTGGTTTCTGGATGGGTTGTCCAACTGGGGAAGTGATTTTAGACCCAAAAGTTGCAATGCAAATGGGCAATGAAGGACAGGCAGGAACTTGCTGAAGGCCAACCCGATGATACAGATTTTGACAGATTGTGCATGGTACTTTTTGTTGGCATTGCAGCTGAAGCTCTTGATTGCCATGGAACATTGGCTGATCACAAACCAAGAAGAGTTGTTTTACTCTTCTTTTTTTGCCTGCCAATGCTACTGCATAGACCATCTGTTACCAGGATAATTGACAAAACTCTGAAAACAGCAAAGCCTTCACTTTTCTCACAGCGTAAGTTCCTTGTTCAACCTGGTTATGGTCCACTGGGATGGGGTTACAGGATATTAGTTAGTTGAAAATTGGTTAGTTAGTTAGGTTGTTACGAATGCTTGTTAGAGGTTAAATACCTCTCTAATAAGCTCTTTAAACAGAGCTCAAAGTCTCTCTTATTTATATGTTTTCATACAAATCAATATCATGAATTACTTCTATGGAACTCCTCTCCTGTTCTTTGAACTTTATGATGAGTGGCCTCATCAAATGGGTGTCACTTGCATCACCCATCAAGATTTTGATGGTCACTAAACTAAAATTTATAAAAGACTATTTGCCTCAGTTTTTAACATTCAAATGAAGCTGTGGCCTCATCAAATGGGTGTCACTCCTGAGGTTTTGCGAAATTACACAAACACCCCCGAGAAAGAAAAAAAAACAATAGGCTGTGCTTTAACCGAATGCTAGATAGATTTGCAAAAGATTCATAACTAATGCCAGATATATCAGAATAAAAGGTTATTAGCATCACCTCTCTCAATAAAGCCAGAGACCATCATTTTTACAAATTTCCAAGTCCAAAGTATAGCACAAAAAGATTGCTTTATGAAATAAACAATGAAAAAAAAAAGCATTAAAGATGAATGATATTCATTACTCGTAAAATGTTTCTACTTTCTACAGGTACTGTTACTAAATAATATAGTATAATACTAAATACAATGTTTCTACTTATGAAACAAAGAGAGAGGGAGAGAGGGAGAGTTACCTAAGGAAACGAGAGGGAGCGAATGAAGTGAAAATGGGAAATAGAGAAGGAGTGTAGTGCGCGAGGGAACAGCAACGAGGGAAGAAAACGGCGACGTTTCTTGTGGCTACCCTGTACATTGCGTTGAATGGGAACGAGAGAGAGAGAGGAAGCAAACTAGCAAAATGAGTTCCCGCCACAGTCCACACACGAGGAGGGAAGGACTCTGTATCTGACACGCTGAGAGTGAAAGTCCGAAACGATATTTA
The DNA here is from genome assembly GCF_000004515.6 of Glycine max. NCBI lineage: Eukaryota > Viridiplantae > Streptophyta > Magnoliopsida > Fabales > Fabaceae > Glycine > Glycine max. The sequence continues at coordinate 35,525,480 of NC_038246.2, forward strand.
GAACACGATCGTGTCCGAGTCTGTCTCGTTCTCTTGTCTTCCGTCTCTCGTGTCTTCTAACCTCTAAGTACATTGATTGATTTTTTGAAATTATTATTATTATTATTTAAAATAGTCTAATTTTAAAATTCTATTTCTAGTTCTTGAATAAAATTTGGGAATATTTATTGGCACTATCACATGTTTATTAATATTTTTTAAAATGGAATTTTCATCAAAACATGATTATTTTAGTAAAATACACAACGGAATCATGTTTATGTTGTGTAAAAGAAGTATGCAAATCAATTATATAATGAAAATATAATTTTCTTATGTACTTTTATAATGAAATTGTGTTTTTTGTTAAATAATTTTTTTCGTCCTTTTATGTAATTAAATTGTATTTTTGTTAGTCAATTTTTTCACTCCTATAGTAAGCAACGAAAATGAGATTATGTTGAATTATTAAACAATAGAATTGTATTTTTGTTGTTTTTTTATCGTTTTCTATTAAAAAGAAACACAACTTTGTTGCCTTTCACATGAACTTGCGTCGTCCCTCCCCACCACAATGTCATTCCCATTCCCTTTCCTAGTTGAATCTTATCCATTTCCATTCAATCACCATTGTCATTCCTAGTTGTGTCGCCCCTCCCACAACAATGTCACAAAGCCTCATGTTCCTCACACCCAAAATACCCAAAAATGCAAAATCCAATTTCACCTTCCTTAATCTGTGATATCCAAATCCACACCTCTACCTTGCCTACAATGGTGACTCCAACTGCACTAGAATGGTTAAAGCTCTTGCAAAATTGGCCTCCAAGGTGAGGATTTCAGGAGAGTGGCAATAATGGCAGCAAAGGAATGGTGAAGGACACGGTGGAAGGGTTTAGGGAAAGTGGAGACATGAAGGGGAAGGGTTTCCAGAGAGGGGCAACACGATCGTGCCAAAATGGTTGAGGAGGGGTCGTTGCTTGGTTAGGGAAATGCTTGTAAAAGGGCAAATCATTACAAGTATTTTGATGAGTTCATAATATGCTTAGAAAGGATGTCTCTAAACTACATTGAAAGATAAGTCTCAAAAGATTAAATGAAGTCTCATGAGATGATGATTTAAAACTTCCCTTGAAGAGCACAATCTAAAGAAGTTGGAAATGACATCAAGAAAGCCTCGCTCTGAAGAAATAGCATAGGCAATAATGAAGATAATATTAGAATAATGCATTAAAGTTTAACCAAATTCTAGACCTTGAATGACTCTGAGAATAAAACATCAGAATGATGTATAGAAATGAACCATAGTTAAGATTTTGAAGGACTATAAGAACAAACCATCAAAATGATGAATGAAGCAACATCACATAGAATGAGGTTTCATCAAAAGATTTGTTGACAACAATAAAAGATGCAAAAAATTGAAGCTAAGGCAAGTCCTTGAAAGATTTTGATAATAAAACGCCAAAACAGTGTCATGAAGACTATTCAAAAGCCTTTAACCAAAGAAAGATTAAACAAGACATCAAAAACAACCTACATAAGCTATCAATGTTGACACTGTGATGTGGAAGTCGTTTCAACAACAACGCTTCAATTTGGGAGCGAACTTGAGTGTGCGACGATGACTCTCCAATTTGGGATCGAACAAAAGCGCACGACACCAATGCACGAATATGACACGACAAGCGAAACTTCTTTCGATCTCTGTCAATGAAGAAGGAGACTCTGTTGATGGAGGCAATAGGGTTGAGCATAAAACCTTGCCGGAAGTGTGACTAGAGTGTGTCGCCGTCAACAAGGAGGTGTGTGATGGTGTCGACAAGGAACAGACGAATCAAATTCAAGGGATCTCTTATTTAGAATATATATATATATATATAGTAGTCCCACACTTATCCCATGGAAACAAATATTCTATGGCTACAAAAGCTTTTGCACCATGGGAGACATTTGAGCTCTCCCACATAGACAAATCCTACTTTATATATAGTACATTTGTCCCTATTTATAAGACATAGTTAATAAAAAAATTTGTCCCCTATTAGAAGATTTCATTTTTGGCTAAATTCATGATTTTGGCCCTCCTAGATCTTGATTGTAACATTTGGTTCCTCTAGTTTTATAAATTAGTAATTTTGATTCTCCTAATAGATTATTAACAAATATTTTTTTATTATTTGAGTTATTAAGTTAACTATAAATTAATCAAAATTATTCATTATTAAAAGATTGAATAAAAATATTTAAATCTTAATTTTCCACAACATTATGTTTCTTCTCTTCTACGCAAATACCTTTTCTATCCTCATTGTTGCACGCAACTCCATAGACAATAATACCACATTAGGGTTAATAGTCTTTTATTAAAGTTTTTTAATGATTAATAATTTTATTCTATTTATAATTAATTTAATATCTTTACTAATCATAATTATTAGTTAGTAATCTATCCGGGGACCAAAATCCCAAATTTTTAAAACTAGGGACCAAAACATTGGATTTGAAAAACTAGGAAAACCAAAATTGCAATTAAGCCTTCATTTTATCTCTCTTGTATATTAATTAATCTGTGACTAAAATACTTTGAATTGTCTCTTTTTGTGACACCTCGTCTTTCGTAATATAAATTAAAAATGTTTTATTTAAAAATAAATAGAGTTTTAGAAAAATAATGAGGTTTTTGTAATTAAATAAATAAGAATAAATAGTTTTATTAATTAAAATAATTATTTTATGATAAATAAAATAAATAGGTGTTTTTATAAAATAAAAATGATATTTTATTAATTCATTTGATAGAAAGTAAAATAGAGTTCATTTTTATAAAATAAAAAAAATAATAGACTCAGAGTACCATACTTATAAATAGAGACATATTAAGTTAGTTTTTACATTTATGATATGTTTCTATGCTCTATCTTCCTCCCAAATTCGTTTTCCATTCTTTCTCTCCTAAAACCCTCTATTTTCTCTTATACTCTCAAATATGTCTCAGTAAAATTATGATTTCAAACTCGTTAATCGTTGGATCATCCTGAAATTTGAAGAGCACCTTTGGAACTCATTTTCTCACATTCCCGCCGTTGGGGTTTTCTAAATAATGTCTTTTGAGGGAAAAATGCCCCCCACACGGAGAGAGTAAAATTGAGACTCTAATTCATTATTCTTCTCTCTAACGCTTGGAAATCCTAGTAGATCAACCATAGGAAAAGCTTGAGGAATCTTAGGGAACCACTAGAGGCACCTCTATCACTGTCGAACTACACACGTGAGCCTACTTAGAGATAAGGAATGAGTTTATTGCAATTGGAGTTAGAATGAACATGTGTAGGGATCCTTAGAGGATTAAATTAGGGTTTATTTTGGGATGTTTAGTGTATTGTAATTCTGTCTTTATGATTATAATCATGAGATTGTTATGTTTGATGGGCCAATTGATGTCATAATCCAAATTGGTTGATAAAATTGAGTGTTCTTATTTTTTTGAACCTATGATTTTGATATGATTATGTAAAATTGTTTGAGGGGTTTTACTCCCCATGTTGTGAGAAGTATTTTTTGTATAATTCGTTTGTGTTTTGGACAAGATTTATGAGATTACCATGAGAATTAAATTGTTGAAAATGTTTTTTGTCATGTTTTGGTCTCATAAGCTTATTACGTGTTGATGATTATATGTATATCAATTGTTAAAATAAATTAGAAATTAATAGTTCAAATAAGAAAATTAAATTGAAGGAAATTAATATATTAAGATTCAACGATAAATACTTTCAATGCATTTTTAGTTTAATTATTTATTAACTCTTTTTAATTGAAAATAATATAGTTCGATTTAATATGTACATGTTTTGTGCCATGTAAATATTAATATTGTGTGATGTTTATATGATTCATGAGATGTGATAACATGTTTCATTGAGATTATAACATTGTGATTGAAAATAAATATAAATGTTTGATTAATACTTGATGTGATATTACTTGTGTTGTGACTTATGAATTGTGAATTATACAATAATTCGACTGGTGTTTACTTTGAGAAAAATGTTTATGTGCGATGTGTTAAAAGGAAAGTGTAGGATTCCAAGTTAAGAACCTGAGGTGTTAAATTATAGTGCAATGTGTTAAACATGTGTGAGGTCATGGGTATTGTATAATTCTAAGCATGTGTTAATTTGTGAGATACACGTGAACATGTGTGATGGTGGATTATGATGTTGTGAAATGTTAAATTGTGGACATCGAATATGGTTGTGAATAAGTATTTGGTTAATACTTGATTTGATATTACTTATGTTATGAATTGTGAATTATACAATAACTCGACTGATGCTTACCTTAAGAAAAATGTTTGTGTGAGGTGTTAAAAAGAAAGTGTATGGTTCCAAGCTAGAAATCTGAGGTGTTAAATTGTAGCGCAATATGTTAGACGTGTTTGAAAAGAGGTGTGAGGTCTTGGGTATTATATAATTCATGAGCAGTGTCTGCATGCAAAAATTGTTTTAGGGATTGGACTTGAATCAGGAAGGTGAAGTCCTAATAGATTCTTCAGAGTCTAGGTCTTTGGGGTAAATACACTCGATTTGAGTGTTCCTTTAAGCCTATATAGATCCCATATGGTTGTAACATTCTTGCAAAATAGAGTAACCCTGTGATGCAAGCTCCATTGGAGCTTGTAGGCCTAGGATCTTCTTCATCAATGGATTCCTTTGCTTCTTGGAAGATGAATGGCAGCGGAATGGATAAAGGGAGAGAGAGAGGAGACGCCACTTCAAGGAGAAGATGAGTCTAGAAGAAGCTCACCACCATAGGAGGCCATGGATAAGAGCTTGGAGGAAGAAGGAGATGAATGAAGGGAGAGGGAGAGAAGAGCACGAAATTTTGTGCTCTAAATGAGCTTTGAAATCTGAAGTTTAATATTCAAATCATCAAAGTTGAAAAAAATGCACACACATGACCTCTATTTATAGCCTAAGTGTCACACAAAATTGGAGGGAAATTCAAATTTCACTTGAATTTGAAATTGAATTTGTGGAGCCAAACTTTGGAGCCAAAATTTCACTAATTATGATTAGTGAATTTTAGTTATGGTTCAGCCCACTAATACAAGATCAATTCCAAGATACTCCACTAAGTGTGCTTAGGTGTCATGAGGCATGAAAAGCATGAAGGACATGCACAAAGTGTGACTATATGATGTGGCAATGGGGTGTAGTAAGCAAATGCTCACCTCCCCCTCTAAAATTTAATTGGATTGGGCTTCTACCAATTCAATTAAATTTATTTCCAACCACACACATCAATATCCACTTAGTGCATGTGAAATTACAAAACTACCCCTAATACAAAAACTAGTCTAGGTGCCCTAAAATACAAGGGCTGAAAAATCCTATATTTCTAGGGTACCCTACCTACATTATGGAGCCCTAAATACAAGGCCCAAAAATAATGAAACCTTAATCTAATATTTACAAAGATAAGTGGGCTCGTACTTAGCCCATGGGCCCGAAATCTACCCTAAGGCTCATAAGAACCCTAGGGCCTTCTCTTGCATATCTGGCCCAATCTACTTGCAGTTTTCTATCCAATGCCCTTGCGGGGTAGGATTGCATCATTCCCTCCCCCTTGAAAAGGATTTGACCTCAAATCCTGAGGTTCTTGAAACTCTGGGCTTTTTCCCTCAACACCAGTAAAAAGAACAAAAACATATGTATTAGTGGTGTTTAGTATGTTGAAGTAAGGTAAGGTCTGAAAACTCATTTCCTGGGCATCTTCACATGAAGGAACATGGTTCCTCACCAACTCAATGAGTGGTGCTACAAGTATAGAAAAATATGGGGCAAACCTTTTGTAAAAGTTTGTTAAGTCTTGGAAGCCCCAAATTTTTCTTACACTTGGTGGAGCGGGCCACTCAGGAATGACCTTTATTCTCTTTGGGTTCATGGGAACCCCTTGATCACAATTTAAAAAATTAAGAAAAGTAAAGCAATAGAACATACCTTTTTCTATATTTTCATGTTGATTATTCCTACCAAAAAGTATGACAAACCTAAGGTGTCCCATATGAGTGCCAAAGTTTGTATTGAAACAAAAAATAAGAACAAACCTACCTAATGAGTCCCTATGTACACAAATCATGAAGATGTTGGGTGCACGAGTGATTTTACAAAAGAGTGTTGCACCACCCAAAGCATTCATCACACCACCTATTTTAGGGATTTGGTGCCTAATAATACCTATTTTGCGCACCAACAAAGCACAAGGATTTAATCTCTTGCGAACCAAACCCTCATCCAACAACTCCTTTACTTGAGGAATAAACTCAAGCCTAAGAGATGTGGCAATGCTAACAAGTGTCTTTTTACAAAGGAGAAAATGTGGAGGTTGCCTAAGAAGGGAAATTTCTTTAATATTTGTCTTTATTTCAAAATGTCTTTCCTTCTTAGCTAACCTCTTGGAGGAGACACTTACCTCCTTACACTCCTCCTTAACCATTAAAGGTTGTCCTTCTTCTTGGGGATAGATTTCTTCACTAGATTCTCCCCCCTTTGCTTCTTCACTTTCCCTAGAGGAAGGTGAAGTAGTAGCCTCATCTTGGCTACTATAAATGTCTTGGCCCCTCATAATCATGGTTTTCTTGGTGGGGCATTGAGAAGTAATGTGTCCTCTTCCAAGACATTTAAAGCACTTCATGGAGCTAGTCTTCTCTTGCATACTAGCCTTAAGGGGTTGTTTTTCTATTGTCTTCCCCTTATCATCTTTGGGCTTAGAAGGTCTCACCCCTAAGATTCCTTGACCTTGGTCTTTCTTTGGATAAGAGTGAGAGCCATAAGATTTTGAAGTAGACTTCCTTTTAAGTTGTTGCTCTACACTTATTTCCCAATCTAAATTAGCCTCTACATTGTCCTTCCCATCGAAGTATGGGAGTTTAATGTTAACCTCTTGAGGCTTTCTTTCATTTTCTCTCCTATGGGAGTGAGGTCTAAGATGTGACCTATGCCTTCCTTCATAATAGTCACGAAGTTCTTCACTTAGGCTCTTGCAAGAGTTATGACTATTATAGGAGACATGTTTTTCTCTTTCCATTTCTTTCATTATTTTTCTTCTTTCTTCCTCTCTTATTTTCTTTCTTTCATATTGACTTATTTCTTCCACTCTTTTTTTACCTTTTTCTTTTCTTTCTTGTTTTTCTTTCCACAACTTAAGGGATCTCAACTCATCTAATATCTTATACAAGGGGTCCTTAGGAGTAGAACCCTCACCATTAACACTAGATGAAGAATGAAGACTCATGTTGATTCCTAAGTTATGGTTCTTTCTTGTTGAGGGTTTGAAAACAAAAGGTAAAATAAACTATGGTTGAAACTAGCCAAAATAAACACTAAAAGAGGTGTGAAAGATAAGGTAAAAACTAATTGGTAAAAGGCAAGCTATCTAGACGGTTCGACAATGGAGGGTAAAGGAAATAAGCTATGAAAATAAGCAAGAAATTAAAGTGCAAGAAATGCAAACTAGGAGGATCCTAGGAGTGTTTGGATGACCTCATTTAAGGTTCCCAACAAAACACTCACTATCCTAAGGGGAAATTGCCTAAAATTATTACACACAAATGGAAGTAGGGTGACCTAGCGGAGGCTCCCAACTTACTTCCAATGAAAGGCCTTTTTGTTACAAAATTTGAAAGCAAAGCAAATTGCCAATTACAAACTTACAAAGAAAAAAAAAGTCCTCAATTGTGGTGGCTATTCTCTCTTTAGTGTTTCACTCAATTTGAAGTGCTTCTTAGTCCAATAGCTCTTAAGGTGGTTGGCCCCTTTCTTCTTGACTCAAATTCTTCAAGATATGGCACCAATCCTCCTTTCCAATTCCCTATATGGCAACTCACAAACAAGGAAACAAAGAGACAAGCAATAACCAAAGACCAAAAAAAAAATGAAATGAAAGCTAAACCAATAGAGTTTTAACAAGACAAATTTCCATGGATTATTCAACAGTTAAAGCAATGAAAAGCACAAAAAAGCAAGCTAGGACTCAAAGAGAAACCTAGAATGGCTCTAGAGTAGAGTAGAAAAACTCTAAAAAACAAAGACTCAAGAAACCTCTAATTTTGGCACTTGCTTTCACAATAATTTTCAATTGAAATTTCAGAACTAGGATTGGTATAAAATAGGCACCAATTATAGAACAAATTTTGAACCAAAACAACAAGCACACTTTCCTTTCACTTTTTTTTTTTCCTGGACACTGATTTTTCTGCCAACTTGTGAGATTTTTCTTATTTTTTACTTTAATCCAAATCGCTTGGTTCTTTTTTTATAATTTTGGTCCAGATGTCTAGAAAATTCAGTAAAAGTTTCAGCTCAAAAAAAGTAGTGACCAATTCCCAGTAATTTATACAAGTTCGTATGTTCAAGCTGCCAGCACCAGCGATTTCAACCTAGAAATCAAGAGTAGTGTTTATGTTGCTTAAGGCTTGGATAGTTACAATTTGTGTTTGCATATGCTCAATTATCTTGAATAACACAATTCAAGAGAGCTTAAGACTTATTTGATTCACAAATCCAGCCACAACTCAGCACCACAACTCAACTTCATCATAGGCATCATGTAGGAATCTTAGAAAACAAAAAAGAGTTCAACAACAAGACTACTTCTAGGAATTGATTTAGAACATGTTATGAACTAAATAACATGCATGAATTAGACTCAAAATTCAAAAGATAGGCTAAGAATGACAAGAATACATGAACAAATGTATCTAGAATTCAATCAACAAAATAAAAATTCAACACAAACTTAGAACATAATGTGACAATTACTATGACTAAACATGACTCTAAGACAACATGGATTAAGTGATTTACACTTAGATTTTTGTGTTTTTTTTTCTAATCAATATTTTGGAAGAAAATTTAGATCTAAGGTTCAGCACATGAATATTATGAATGAAAAATGATAGAACCTAAAATCAACACAAAAACAAGATTCAAGTGTAGATCTACAAAATTTGAACCATAGAAATGCAAGAACAAGTGTAGATCTAAGATTTAATCGGTTTATTTTTTTTGAATCTACTCTAAACAGCACCAAACCACAAGACAATGGAGGATATACATGGAGAATAAGATGAAGAACAATGAATTAAAGAGAATTCACCGAACAAAAAGATAGAGGAAGCAAAAGAACATCACCTAGATGAAGATGCTCTTGATACCACATGATGCAAGCTCCATTGGAGCTTGTAGGCCTAGGATCTTCTTCATCAATGGATTCCTTTGCTTCTTGGAAGATGAATGGCAGCGGAATGGATAAAGGGAGAGAGAGAGGAGACGCCACTTCAAGGAGAAGATGAGTCTAGAAGAAGCTCACCACCATAGGAGGCCATGGATAAGAGCTTGGAGGAAGAAGGAGATGAATGAAGGGAGAGGGAGAGAAGAGCACGAAATTTTGTGCTCTAAATGAGCTTTGAAATCTGAAGTTTAATATTCAAATCATCAAAGTTGAAAAAAATGCACACACATGACCTCTATTTATAGCCTAAGTGTCACACAAAATTGGAGGGAAATTCAAATTTCACTTGAATTTGAAATTGAATTTGTGGAGCCAAACTTTGGAGCCAAAATTTCACTAATTATGATTAGTGAATTTTAGTTATGGTTCAGCCCACTAATACAAGATCAATTCCAAGATACTCCACTAAGTGTGCTTAGGTGTCATGAGGCATGAAAAGCATGAAGGACATGCACAAAGTGTGACTATATGATGTGGCAATGGGGTGTAGTAAGCAAATGCTCACCTCCCCCTCTAAAATTTAATTGGATTGGGCTTCTACCAATTCAATTAAATTTATTTCCAACCACACACATCAATATCCACTTAGTGCATGTGAAATTACAAAACTACCCCTAATACAAAAACTAGTCTAGGTGCCCTAAAATACAAGGGCTGAAAAATCCTATATTTCTAGGGTACCCTACCTACATTATGGAGCCCTAAATACAAGGCCCAAAAATAATGAAACCTTAATCTAATATTTACAAAGATAAGTGGGCTCGTACTTAGCCCATGGGCCCGAAATCTACCCTAAGGCTCATAAGAACCCTAGGGCCTTCTCTTGCATCTCTGGCCCAATCTACTTGGAGTTTTCTATCCAATGCCCTTGCGGGGTAGGATTGCATCACCCTGACTAGTTATCTTATGATTTCACTTAGTGAGAGTGACTTGACATACCCATTGTGCGATGTGTCTTGTTATGTACTCCTAAGCGCCCTGGTGTTATTTTTCACTGACATGATACCACATTGAATATAGGATTGAGTTTTAGTGTATCTGTTGCATAATACTTGTGTAATGATCGTTGTGACTTATTACGTGATGATGGGTAATGAATTGTGTTGTGAGTGTGAGATGTTGTATTGTACTTGAGATGTATTGTTCTAAACATGTGATTAATATGAATGTGTGTAATGTAATTTTGTGATTAAATCTTTGGGGACAAGTGATGTTACACAATGAGTGGTAAAATGATGTGAATTATGCTAAGTTGAGCTTGTTATACTTATATTATATGTGTGCGTGTGTGTGGACGCGCGAGCACTTTCATTTATCTCTACCTGTTTAGGAATGTGATAACCCACTTTCTGTGTGATGTTTATGTTTGAATCCTATGATGATCTCAAACCTTGTGTTTGTGAGAGTAGATGATTAGGTGGATGACTTTAAAAAACCTCGTGCTTAAGGATGTTGGAACATAATACTCTGATAGGATGTGACATTAGGGCATGTATTTCTATATTAATTGCATGAAGTTTTGGACATATAGTTTTTATCATTTTTGTTTTACATGTTGAGTCTTTAGTTCATTATCTAGAGTTTTGGACGAATTTGTTTTGAGCGAAAAATATTTTCACCCTTAATTGATAAGTTTTTAATTTGGTGATTAACACGAATATGAATATTTTACAACTGTGAACTCCTTTATGTTTATTGAATAAAATCATTTTATATAATTTCGCATTTTATGTATTTTATTATATAAATATGTATATTGGGGTAGAGAGTGTGACACTTTCCCTCTTCTATTGGGATTGCAAAAGATGAATAGGTTCTCATTAATAAAGTTAATGACAAATTTGAAAAAAATATTATAATTATAAACATATATAATAAGAATAACTAAATTAACTAATTTTCTTAATAAGCATAAATTAGTCAACTATATCTTATAATTAGGGACAAATGGAGTACAAAGCTTTTGAACTAGTAAACTGAACACACAGTTTTGTATCAACTACTTTAAGGCCAAGACTACGCTGAAGAAGTTTGTAAAATGGCTCATGGTGAACAATTTTTATTAACCATTGGTCCATACATTTGCAATCTACATTATCCACATTGGCTTTATTCCTCCCCAATCGTTTCCTAGCAATTGATCATCATTCGCTGTTGTCGGAGACCATTTCCAATGACGATTGTTTTTTCTTAATAATCTTTCATCACCATCATTGCCTTTTCCTCTACGCAACAGTCCTTTGTCATTGACTGCCATAGTCTCTTTCATAAATTACTGAAAGGTGAAAGCAACATAAACATCAAAATTGATACATATGACTGAAGGCAATTGTACATGAGTTGAAGGTTTGTGTTAACAACAATAAATATGAGTTGCTTCCAACCTTTAACACTCATTGAAGGTTTCATTTTTTTAACAACTATGTATATGATCAGTCATATCCCTAAGAAAATCACAAAAAAAAAAATCAATTTTTTTTTATCACAAATCCGTCAAATTGCTCAAACTGAAACTTTTCCTTCTAATGGAATTGTGAATGTGCAAGGCCTCTATAGTATTTGAAAGAGGAACACGATTGGGTGGAGGAGAGCAATCTCATGAGTAGCCTATAATTGCATATGTTATATAAAGGTTTTAATGATGCCAAAGATTGAAGCAATTCAAAGTTTACAACAAGTTCAAGTCAAGATCAAGAGATCAAGAGAAAAGATTCATGTTAGTCCATTATTTATTAAAAGAATCTCTTAATGGTTGAAAAGGTTTGGCCTTAAATGTGGAAGCAAAGCTTCATAATGAATCAACATTGATTCAAAGGTGTTTTGATGATAACAATGATGACAACAAAAGATGATGACAAAAAGCTCAAGAGAATCAAAGAACATCCATCTCAAGAAAATCTAGAACAAGTCAAAGAGTTCAATAATCAAGAAGAATTCAAGACTCAAGAAGAAAGCCTACAAACAAGAATCAAGATTCAAGATCTCAAGAATCAAGATCAAGATTCAAGACTCAAGATTCAAGAATAAAGAAAAGACTCAATCAAGATAAGTATTAAAAAGTTTTTCAAAACTTTGAATAACACATGAGTTTTTGACAAAACCTTTACCAAAAAGTTTTTACTCTCTGGTAATCGATTACCATATTGTTGTAATCGATTACCAGTAGCAAAATGAGTTTGAAAATGTTTTCAAACTGAATTTACAACGTTCCAAATATTTTCAAAAGACTGTAATCGATTACCAATGCCCTTGAACGTTGAAATTCAAATTTAAATGTGAAGAGTCACATTGTTTCATTCAAAAGCTTTGTGTAATCGATTACACATATTTGGTAATCGATTACCAGTGTTTGTTTCTGAAAAATCTAAAGATGTAACTCTTCAAAAAGGTTTTGACTCTTTCAAATGGGTTTTAAGTTTTTCTAAAAGATATAACTCTTATGAATGGCTTTCTTGACCAGACATGAAGAGTCTATAAAAGCAAGGCTTTGTTTAGCATTTTGTAATTAATTTATTCCAAGTCTTTCTAACAATCTCTTACATTCCTTTACAAGCCCTGAATCTCTTTGAACTTCTTCTTCTTCTTTGTACCAAAAGTTTTCTGAAGTTTTCTGGTTTTTCCAAACCTTGAAAACTTGTGTTATTCATCCTTTTCATTCTCTTCTCCCTTTGCCAAAAAGAATTCGCCAAGGACTAACCGCCTGAATTCTTTTTGTGTCTCTCTTCTCTCTTTTCCAAAAGAAGGAAGGACTAACCGTCTGAATTCTTTTGTGTCTCCCTTCTCCCTTGTCAAAGAATTCAAAACGACACAGTCTGAGAATTCTTTTGATTCTTCCCATTCCCTAATACAAAAGCGTTCAAAGGTTTAACCGCCTGAGAATTCTTTTGTATCCCCATTCACAAAGTATCAAAGGTGTAAAAGCCTGAGATCTTTGTCTTAACACATTGGAGGGTACATCCTTTGTGGCACAAGTAGAGGGTACATCTACTTGGGTTTGACTGAGAACAAGAGAGGGTACATCTCTTGTGGATCAGTTCTAGTGGAGGGTACATCCACTAGGTTCAAAGAGAACAAGGAAGGGTACATCCCTTGTGGATCTTTGCTTTTAAAAGGTTTTTTACAAGGTTGAAAGAAATCTCAAGGACCGCAGGTTGCTTGGGGACTAGAGGTAGGCACAGGTTTGTGCTGAACCAGTATAAAAATCCTTGAGTGTTTGTTTCCTTCTTCCCTACTCTTTTATTTTCCGCTGTGCTTTTAATTTACGCTTTTACTTTTTGTTAAGTTTCTCTTCTACTCCTCTTTCTCTTAACAATTTAGTAAAAACCTTAAAAGAGTAATTTTTAATTAGTAAAGGTTTAGGAATAATTAATTCAACCCCCCCTTCTTAATTATTCTGAGGCCACTCGATCCAACATTAAAAAATAGCTTAATTCTCAAAATCTTTTATAAAAAGTTTTACGTGTTTTACACTTTTTGAAAAATAATATATTTCTCTGGTAATCGATTAGCAGAAGCCAAAATTGATTTTACAAGCTGTTTCAGAAAGTTTGAATTTAAATTTTAAAGTTGTAATCAATTGGTCAAACAAATCTTCAGAAAATCTTCAGAGTTTTTCAGAACCTTATTGTCTTATCCTCTCAAAAACAAATCATTGGTCAAACACTTGTAAATCAATTAAAGATTCTTCTAAGAATTTCATCTTGTATCTTCTTCTCTAAAAGAGAGAAAAACATTTGTACTTTCTTTAATTGAGATCACGAGATCACGAGACTGTTTTGTCTCTTGAATTGTGAGTTTCCTGAACACAAGGGAAAGGGATCCCTCAGGTGTTCAAAAGTTGTAAAAAAGATTTTTATAAAGTTAGTGAAAATCTCAAGTGGATTGCTTGAGGAGTGGACGCAGACATATAAAGTGATCGAACCAGTATAAACTGAGTTTGCAAATTCTCTCTTCCCTTATCTCATTTACATTGTTGCAATTTAATTTTGTCTTCTGCATTTAAAGAGCATCTATTAAATTGTTCATTGCTTCTTCTTCTGCACATTAAGTTTGCATATATCATTTAAAGGGAGAATTAAAATTTGTTAGGGGGAAATTTTGAAACTTAATTCACCCCCTTCTTAAGTTATTGAGGCCACTTGTTTAACAAGTGATATCAGAGCTTAATTCTTATATAAAGTTTAGAAACTTTAAGAATAGTTATGACCTCTTCAAACTTTCTATTTCCCGAAGGGAACTCTATTAATAGGTCTCCTATACTCAATGGTGTGGGTTATCATTACTGAAAAACGCGTATGCAAATCTTCATAGAGGCTATAGATTTAAACATCTGGAAAGCCATTGAAATTGGTCCTTACATCCCTGCCATGGTAGCAGGAAATGCAACTATAGAAAAATCCAAGGAACAATGGGATGAAGAAGAAAGGAAAATGGTACAATATAATTTAAAGGCCAATAATATAATTAAATCTGCATTAGGCATGGATGAATATTTTAGAGTATCAAACTCCAAGAATGCAAAAGAAATGTGGGACAGATTACAAGTAACCCATGAAGGAACAATTGATGTAAAGAGATCTAGAATAAATATCCTAACCCATGAATATGAATTGTTTAGAATGAATCAAAATAAAACCATACAGTATATGCAAAAGAGATTCACACATATAGTAAATCATCTTGCATCATTAGGAAAGGTATTTCCTAATGAAGATCTTATTAACAAAGTTTTGAGATGTTTAAGTAAGGAATGTCAACCAAAGGTAACTGCAATTACAGAATCAAGAGATTTTGCTAACATGTCTCTTGCAACTCTTTTTGGAAAGCTTCAGGAACACGAAATAGAACTCATGAGACTAAATCAACATGAAGAAAATGACAAGAAAAGAAAGGAAAAATCTGAGAGGAAAACCTTCAATGATAAGAAAGCAAAGAAAGCTTACATCACTTGGGAAGATAACGATATGGATTCATTTGGAGACTCAAAAAATGAAGTCGTGAATCTAAGTCTCATGGCCAGAAATTATGAAAGCGAAGAAGAGGTAACATCTTCTAACAATAACTTATCTATTTCCTTTGATAAACTTCAAGATGCTTCATTGATTTACATAAAAGAATCAGTCAAACTTGCAAAACTAGTTTCATTTTCTAAGATAACTATTTCAAACTTAGAAAAAGAAGTTTTGAAATGAAATGAAGAATTAGAAAATCTTAAAACCAATTGACACAAATCAATATTCTACCATAAAAGTAATACAAGATAGTAAGGAAGCATCTAACTCATGTAAATGTTGTAGCAAGTTTATAGAAGAAATCAAGGATTTGAAAAATTCTCTTGCCAAATTTACTATTGGCAAAAATAATTTAGATATTATACTAGGAAAGCAAAGATGTGTGTTTAATAAGGTTGGATCAGGATATAGACTTGACAAACAAGAAAAATTATATAAAAATTTCTTTGCATCTACTCAAAAGAATAGTTCTCCTTTCTTAACATGTTTTTACTGTGGAAAGAAAGGACATAGTGCATCTACATGCTATTTTAGGAAAAATACTAATAATATTAAAATGATATGGTTTCCAAAAGGATCTTTTATCAAAACTAACATTCAAGGACCCAAGAAAGTTTGAGTACCTAAGTCATAAACATGATTATATAAGATTCTTTGGAGAAAAGTTGGTACATTGATAGCGAATGCTCTAAACACATGACGAGAGATGCATCAAAGTTTACTCATATTTCTTCCAAGAATAGTGGACATGTGACTTATGGCGACAATAATAAAGGTAAAATTCTTGGAATTGAAAAAATAGATACGAATCCATCTACCTCCATTGAAAATGTTATACTTGTTGATGGTCTTAAGCATAGTCTACTAAGTGTTAGTCAATTATGTGATAAAGGTTATCTAGTATCATTTGACTCTCATAATTGTGTTATTAAAAATAAACATGATGGAAATATAAAACATATAGACTATAGAACAAATAATGTATACATGATAAATTTAGATAAAACATCAAATCATGATCAATGTTTTCTTAGTAAAGATGATAATTCTTGGTTATGGCATAGAAGAATTGCCCATATAAATATGGAACATTTAAATAAACTAATTTCTAAGGATTTAGTAATTGGTTTACCAAAACTTAAATTTGAAAAAGATAGACTATTTGATGCTTGTCAAAAAGGAAAACAAGTAAAAGTTTCCTTCAAATCAAAGAATATTGTTTCTACAACTCAACCCTTACAACTTTGACATATGAATCTTTTTGGCCCCTCTAGAACTATGAGTTTTGGAGGAAACTACTATGCTCTTGTTATAGTTGATGATTACTCAAGATTCACATGGACATTATTTCTCACTCCTAAAAGAGATGCATTCATGCTTTCAAGAAACTTGCTAAAATATTCAAAATAAGAAAAATCTCAAAATAGCATCTATTAGGAGTGATCGCGGAGGAGAATTTGAAAATAAGGATTTTGAATCATTTTGTGATGAAAATGGCATTGAACACAATTTTTCTGCACCTAGAATCCTTCAACAAAATGGAGTAAGTGACAACACTTTGCTAAATGATACAATCCTTCTTAAATATTTATGGGTTGAAGCCATAAATACTGCACGCTATATAATGAATAGAGCTTTAATTAGACCAATCTTGAAGAAAACTCCATATGAATTGTATAACAAAAGAAAACCGTACATTTCTCATCTTCACGTGTTTAGATGTAAGTGTTTTATGCTAAATAATGACAAAGACAACTTAGGTAAGTTTGATGCAAAATCTGATGAAGGTATATTCCTTGAATAGTAAAACATTTAGAATTTACAACAAAATAATTATGATCATTGAAGAATCTATCCATGTTGCCTTTGATGAAACTAATCCTATAAGGCCAAGAAAGGAAACTTTTGATGATATTCCATATTCTTTAGAAGGTATGCATATTCATGGTGATGGTCACAAAGGCAAAGGAAAAGGAAATGATGAAGACTTTCAAATTGACGAAACAAAAACAAGTACAGATCTCCCAAGAGAGTGAAGAACTTCAAGATGCCATCATCTTGATAACATCATCGGTGACATATCTAAAGGGGTAACAACTAGACACTCTCTAAAATATGCTTGCAATAATATGACTTTTGTTTCTTTAATTGAACCTATACATTTAAAAGAAGTCATAATTGATGAACACTGGATTATTGCTATGCAAGAAGAGTTAAATCAATTTGAAAGAAATAAAGTTTGGGAATTAGTTGACAAACCCAATAATCATCCAGTTATAGGAACTAAATGGGTATTCAAAAACAAATTGGATGAACATGGAATAGTAATTAGAAATAAGGCTAGACTAGTGGCCAAAGGATATAATCAAGAAGAAGGAATAGATTATGAGGAAACCTATGCTCCAGTAGCCAAATTAGAAGCCATTAGAATGTTATTAGCTTTTGCATCCATTATGGACTTTAAACTCTATCAAATGGATGTTAAAAGTGCCTTTTTAAATGGTTTCATCCAAGAAGAAATATATATGGATCAACCTCATGGCTTTGAAAACTCCAAAAAGCCCAATCATGTCTTTAAATTTAAAAGGCTCAATATGGTTTAAAACAAGCCCCTAGGGCTTGATATGAACGTCTGAGCAAATTTTTTTTAGAAAATGACTTTTCAAGAGGAAAGGTTGATATCACCCTTTTTATTAAAATAAAATTGAATGATATTCTCTTAGTACAAATATATGTTGATGATATCATTTTTGATTCAACTAATGATTCTTTTTGCAAAGAATTCTCTCAAGATATGAAAAATGAATTTGAAATGTCAATGATGGGTGAGTTACATTTTTTCCTTGGACTACAAATAAAGCAAACAAAGAATGGAATATTTATCAGTCAGTCAAATATAATGCAAAGACCTAATTAACATGTTTAGGATGGAAAATGTTAAACACATGGCCACTCCTATGAGTACTGCTTGCTATCTGGATAAAGATGAAACCGTTCAGTTAATAGACATAAAGAAATATAGAGGTATGATCAGACCTCTTCTTTATTTATCTGCAAGTAAACCTAATATAATGTTTAGTGTTTGTATGTGTGCAAGATTTCAAGCAAATCCCAAAGAATCTCACCTTAGTGCAGTTAAAAGAATCATGAGATACTTATTAGGCACTATAAATCTAGGATTATGGTATCTAAGAATTCCTCTTATAATCTAATAGGATACTCTGATTCTGATTTTTCCGAGTGCAAAACTGATAGAAAGAGCACTAGTGAAACTTGTCATTTTATTGGCTTTACTCTAGTATCATGGAATAGTAAAAAATAGAATAGTGTTGTGTTATCCACTGCTGAGGCAGAATATATTTCTGCTGGAAGTTGTTGTGCATAAATACTTTAGATGAAACAATGACTTTCTGACTGTGGATTAATACTTGATCATATTCCCATTCGATGTGATAACACGAGTGCAATAAATCTATCTAAAAATCCTATTATGCACTTGAGAACCAAATATATTGAAATTAAACATCATTTCTTGAGAGATCATATTCAAAAAGGGGATTGTGTACTAGAATTTATTGACACAAAGAATTAGTTAGCTGATATCTTTACAAAACCTCTTCCCAAAGAAACTTTCTTTGCTATTAGAAGAGAATTAAGACTCTTAGACATAAATAACTTAGATACATAGCCATTTTGTTTGTCTATTTTTGATTGTTTATAATTGTCTTTTGATTGTTTTTTATGATTGTGTTTGATAGTTATGATGATTGTTAACTTTTGATTATTTTTAATGATTGTTTACGATTATGTTTTGATTATTTTTTATCATTGTTTTTTATTGAGTTTGATTGTCTTTGATGATTCTGTTTGATAGTTATGATGATTGTTGATTATTTTTTATGATTTTTTTGATTTTTTATAATGATTGTATATTTTGATTATTTATATTGAATGTGTATTTTTGTGGGTGAAAAATAATTAATTTTAATGATTATTTCACTTGAAAATCCATGTTTTAGGGTCTGGTAATCGATTACCACTCTCTGCAATCGATTGGTAATCAATTACCATAGAACAAAGCCCCTGTAATCGATTACAATAGGCTATAATCGATTACCTGAGGGTTTCTAACAGTTACAGGATAAGCATGTAATTGATTACCATGAGCTCTAATCGATTACAACTCGTCTCTGTCTATAAAAGTTTCACTTTTCTCTCTCCTTGCGTAGAACCCTTCTTCATCCTTCTCCTTGATAACATCCTCCATACCCACATCTTTAAATCTCCATATCTTTTTCATTTCTTGTCCAAATCACTTCAAAAAAAGTGCAAATTTCATCTTTTTCAATTCTCTAAAAACCCCACCGAACAAAATCTGTAGAAACAATCTCAAATGGCAAAACCATCAAAGAAGAGAAAGGGCTCAGCTTCCACAACCACCATTGCAGGACAACGCCGCCATGACACATCCAGTGACCCACCAGCACCACCTAATCCTTCTCTTTCTTCTCCACGATCCTTAACTCTACTTTCTTCTAATGAACAACGTCAAAGGTACTATTCCATATTCTCAAATCCTGTTATTCTTGATCCTAACTATCTGGACATAGAATTCTTTGAAGGGGAAAACTTTGATTGTTATCAGGTTTTTCAAAATTTTGAGTTACTTGCTTTTATGTCTCTTAAATATCTTGAATTAGTTCGAGTCTTTTATAATAATCTACAAATTAGGGTAGTGTCATTTTCTCTGAGGTGCATAAAATACCAATTGTAGTTGATCAATCTCTATTTTATTCATTGACAAAACTGAGTAGTCAGGGTGTTCCTTTTGAGGGAACTTTGGTTGATGATTGGAAGCGTATCTATTCAACTCATGATGCCCGTAAAATGATCTATAATGAACATGCTGATATGACCGATAGATTGCTCGCTGGATCATTCACCTTTGAATGTCGTATCATGCATTATATTTTGTGTTGTGTTTTGCTTTCTCATTCCACAAATCTTGCTCACGCCTTTGAGGAAGATTTAATTATGCTCTAGGCTCTTCAAATCTATCGCCAAATTGACTGGGCCTATCTTGTCAGGTATCGTATGCATAAGGCATTACGGGCCAATGCACCTCTTCCTTATCCTTGTCTTGTCACTCTTTTTCTTTAGCATTTTAATGTTCATTTAGAGGATGAACCATTTGTTAAAGTCAAATGCTCTTTTGCTATTGGTGCTGGTGATGTTGCCTCCTTTGGATAGCGAAAGGATTTGGATGTCCAATGGGTGCGTAAACAAGACCTTCCACCTCTGATTCCTAATGAATGCACACCTTCCCCACCACCACAACAAGATTCCTCATCTTCCTTACTAAATGATGTTCTCACTGAACTTAGGGATCTTCGTGATTTCGTCGGTGATCGTTTCGATGCTATGGACTCATGTATCACACGCCTTGAAGACGACATGAGTTTCATTCGTCGCTGCTTTGATCCTCTTGCGGATCCGTAGCAGATTCTTTTTCATCCTACTTTTATCTAGTATTATAAGTCATTAATTTTTTGGACATTTCACTATTTCTATTTTGTGATTGCTTTGGATATTTAGCAGTTGGTTACTTTGTGTTTGCTTTGGATATTTTAGCACTTGGTTATTTTGTGTTTGCTTTGGATGTTTAGCACTTGGTTATTTTGTGATTGCTTTGGATATTATGGCTTAGTCGTTTTGTGCATGCTTTAGTTTGGTATTATCGAATTTTTGATGTTGCCAAAGGGGGAGAGATGTAAGCAATAACGGGTAGTATATCTTTTCTGACAAACATATTAGGCAATAAATTGCAAACTTAAGGGGGGGTAAGAGGGAGTGCTCGTCTCATAAATAGAATATTTTTTTAACCATGCTTTCAGATAGTTGTTATCATCAAAAATGGGGAGAATGTAATTGCATATGATGTATAAAAGTTTTGATGATACCAAAGAGTGAAGCAATTCAAAGTTTACTACAAGTTCAAGTCAAGATCAAGAGATCAAGAGAAAAGATTCATGTTAGTCCATTATTTGTTAAAAGAATCTCTTAATGGTTGAAAAGGTTTGGCCTTAAAAAATAGCTTAATTCTCAAAATCTTTTATAAAAGGTTTTAAGTGTTTTACACTTTTTGAAAAATAATATATTTCTCTGGTAATCGATTACCAGAGGCTGTAATTGATTACCAAAAGCCAAAATTGATTTTACAAGTTTGAATTTAAATTTTAAAGTTGTAATCAATTACTACCTTGGTGAAATCGATTACGAGTAATGAAATTTTTGAAATTCAAACTAAAAAGTCATGGCTCCTCATTAAATAACTGTGTAATCGATTACCAGTGATCTGTAATCGATTACCAGTGAGTAAATTTCAAAAATAATTCTGAAAAGTCACATCCCTTCACGAGTTTTTGAAAAGCCACTAAAGGCCTATATATATGTGACTTGTGTTCGAAAATCTTCAGAGTTTTTCAGAACCTTATTGTCTTATCCTCTAAAAAACAAATCATTGGTCAAACACTTGTAAATTAATTAAGGATTCTTCTAAGAATTTCATCTTGTATCTTCTTCTCTAAAAGAGAGAAAAACATTTGTACTTTCTTTAAAGACTTATTGAGATCAAGAGGCTGTTTGTCTCTTGAATTGTGAGTTTCCTGAACATAAGGGAAAGGGATCCCTCTGGTGTTCAAAATTTGTAAGAAAGATTTTTACAAAGTTAGTGAAAATCTCAAGTGGATTGCTTAAGGACTGGATGCAGACATATGAAGTGGTTGAACCAGTATAAACTGAGTTTGCAAATTCTCTCTTCCCTTATCTCATTTACATTATTGCAAATTAATTTTGTCTTGCGCATTTAAAGAGCATCGATTAAATTTTTCGTTGCTTCTTCTTTTGCATATTAAGTCTGCATATATCATTTAAAGGGATAATTAAAATTTGTTAGGGGAAAATTTTGAAATTTAATTCACCCCCCTCTTAAGTTATTGAGGCCACTTGTTTAACACAGACAACAATGGAAAAAGTTTAAAATTATGCCATGTTTGAGTGAGAATTTAAATTGCTTGCGACATCACTATCATCATCGTTGCGTAAGTGTGCAACTCCGACAATATCCAAAAGCCACTGGCAGGGATACGACTGTCGTCAAAGTTGAAGACACACATTATTCTCATTCTACACTCCAAAGGTTTTGATCTCGGTGGGGTCCTTTAAGGTTTTGATCTTGGCAAGGAAGTCAATGGTGGAAGATGCATTTGCCATAAATGATTCCATAGGTTAAGGTGGTGGTGGTTGCAAAACCAAGGCTATTGATGATGAGAATCACGAAGAGGAAGAGAGGAGAGTAAATTTTTTTTTGCTCAGCAAAAATATATATGATATATTAATATGGAGTACCAGTGGTACTAAAATTACAATATATTTGGGGCCAGCTGGTTCCTATGTTTACTGATAGGACCCAAGCCAACACCACAGCACCCAGCTATGTAACACCCTACTACAAAAATCCATCCCCCTTACTCCTAGGCTAGGTACAGAAACCTAATGTTAGATTAGTAGCCCATTGGTTAAAATGTACTGTAAAGTCTTTGTCGTTGGACTTGAGCCAGGACCAAAGTAGTAGTAAGGCATCATCCATGACTTTGCTACTATTGAAACATTGGTTTTGGAAGACTGTTTTATTCCTTTGTTGCCAAATTGTCCATGTTACTGCAACCCACCAGCACTTCCACCTTGTAGACTTTGTGTTACCAACAAGCTGATGCCCATGCTGCAAAAAGTGAGCCCTTGGATTTTGTGGAAGTGCAGTCACTACTCCAATCCAAGATAATGACTCCCACCATAGAGGTAGGGTCTTACTGCAGTTAAAGAACAAGTGGGCAGCATCCTCCTCATGATTGCAACAGAAAGGGCACATGGTGTCGCTCAGCACCACTTGTCTCTTGCTGAGATTTAGCTTCGTTGGTAAACAATCCTTGATTAGCCGCCATGCGAACACAGCTGCTTTTGGTGGAATTTTTAGCTTCCATAGATCCTTAAAAGCAGCCTCCTGATTTGTCCCCGTTAATTCTCCCCATAACATTCTGTAGGCGCTTTTTGATGAGAATTTTCCTCCTGGGTCAGGTTTCCACCACCAGGAATCAGTTTTGTGTGGAAGGATTTCCTTCTGAGCTATCTTCCCAATAAAGTCATCCGCCATTGCGATCTCACTATCAAACAAAGGTCTCCTCCAATTAAGCTGCCAATCCCAAACTGCACCTGAATTGCTTCCCATCTGCATAATAGTCTACTTCTGCTGAGATGAGATCTGGTATAACCTTGGGTACTTTAACATTAATGGTAGGTCATTGTCAACCCAACGATCCTCCCAGAACCGGCACTTGTCACCACATCCCAGCCTCCATTCAGTTTCCCTCTTGAGTGCACTATTTTCTTACAGGTTGTGAATTTTGATTATGTCCTTCCACCATAAAGAGTCATGTCCACCTGTTTTCCCTTCTTCCAAAGATCTCCAGCCACCATATTTGGATTCTAATAACTTGGCCCATGGTTCATCAGGCTGCTGGAACAGATCCCACCTCCATTTTCCTAACAAAGTTGTATTGAAGGTCTTGATATCTTTAATGCCAAGCCTTCCTTTGTCCTTAGGTAAGCACACCGTTTTCCATTTAACCCAAGCTATCTTTCGTTGCTCTAGTCTGCCGCCCCATAGGAACCTCCGTTGAATGGTGACTAATTTCTCAGCCACTTTGGAGGGTAACCTGAAAAAAGAGAGAAAATATATAGGAATAGAAGTCAGGACTGCATTAATGAGTGTCACTCTCCCCCCAAAGGATATGTGTTTTTGCTTCCATCTAGCTAATTTTCTCTCACATTTCCTAACTATGGGATCCCAGACCTCACTACGCCTCGGGTTTGCCCCAATGGGGATACCCAAATACATGAAAGGCATGAATAACAATTTGCAATTAAGGTAAGCAGCCGCCTCCTGCTGCCAAAGCTCCGATTTCCCAATAGCTCCAAAACAGCTTTTGGCAAAATTAATCTTTAGACCTGAAACAAGCTTGAAACTTCTCAACAAGGCCTTAATTGTCTTCACATTCAGCATTGTGGCTTCACCAAAGAGTATGGTGTCATCAGCGTATTGCAAGATGTTGATTGGCTCATTCTTTTTTCCACCATAAAGCTCGAAAACAATCTCTTGTCCACTTCTTCCCTCATCAAACCCGTAAGGCCTTCCGCGACTATATTGAAAAGTAACGGGGCTAAGGGGTCCCCTTGTCTAAGGCCCCTCTGAGGGGTGAATTCATTAGTTGGACTGCCATTGACCAATATAGACACCGAGGCTGTCCGAAGGCAGCCCTCAATCCATTCGATCCACTTGGCACAAAAGCCCAATCTTCGCATCATATATGATAGGAAATCCCAGGACACCGAATCATATGCTCTTTCAAAATCAGCTTTGAACACCAGACAAGGCTTATGACACCTCTTGGCTTCCTCCACTGATTCATTAGCTATTAGTACACTGTGCAACAATTGTCTTCCTCCAATGAAAGTGGACTGTCTAACATCTATGATTTCTGACATCACCTTCTTCAGCCTGTTTGCTAGGACCTTAGCCAAGATCTTATAAATACAGCCAATTAGTGAAATGGGTCTGTATTCATTAAGACTTTGTGGATCTTTCACCTTAGGGATTAGAGCAATGAAGGATGCGTTGCTGCCCTTAGGGAATATCCCATTTGCATGGAACTCGTCAAGGAAGCGGCTGATATCGGGCTTAAGGAGTTTCCAAAACTGTTTGATAAATTTGAAATTTAATCCATCCGGTCCTGGACTTTTCTCGCTTCCGCATTCCCATACAGCTGCCCTTATCTCGTCCTCCTCAAAAACACTGACCAACATCTGATTGTACTGTTGTTCGATAGTCTGAAATCTGACGCCATTAAGGTTTGGTTTGATCTGCTCAGGTTCAATGAACCTATGCATGAAAAAGCTGCGAACTTCTTCTTTCACTCTTGTCGGATCATCTACCCACGAGCCCTCAATGAGTACTCCGTTGACTGCATTGCTCGTGCGATTAGACTTCATCAGTAGATGGAAATAGCGCGAATTGCAGTCCCCTTCTCTAATCCATCTCACTCTCGCCTTTTGTCTCAATAGTGACTCGTGAGATTGGGTTGCTGCCCATAATGCTTCCTGTAGCTTTCTGCGGGTCAACAGCTCTTGGGAGGATAGCTGTCTAGTGGTACTTGCATCTTCCATCCTGTTTAACTCAGCCTCGATCCTTTGTAGCTTCTTATATGTATCACCGAATTGCTCTTGGTTCCAACGTTTCAGCCTCTCCTTGAGTTTTTTTTATTTTTTCTTTAAGGGCATAGCCACCCCATCCTCTTGGTTACGTATTCGTCCAACAATCAGTGACTACCTTCTCAAAAGACTTATCTTTCATCCAGCAATCGAGGACCCTAAAAGGTTTTGGCCCCCAATCAATATTCTTGGACCTAAGTAAGATAGGACAATGGTCAGAGAAATTTCTATCTAAGATGAATTGGGTACAACCGGACCATCTATCGAGCCATTCATGGGAAACAAGGAACCTGTCTAATTTACTCTTGGCAGTCCCGTTTGGTTTGAACCATGTGAATTTTCTCCCCACGCTTGGAATCTCTACTACTTCTAGATCAACTATCCAATCATTGAATTCATTGATGGAGCTGTCCTCCCCTCCCCTGTGGGAGACACCCACTCTTTCAGATGGATGTCTTATGTTGTTAAAATCACCAAGAAAACACCATAAGCCAGCAGGGCCTAGACTCTTCAACTGCCTGATTGACTCCCAAAGCACACGCTTACTCTGAATGTCACATGGAGCGTATATATTAACAATTAGAACCCTCTGATTTTCCTGAATCCATACTCCTTCTAACAAGATGAAACCTCTTTCATTTATCCTCTGTTCCACCTTGAAAAGTTGTTCGTTCCACATGCATAGCAGTCCTCCGGCAGTGTTTATTGCAGGCTGTGATTCCCAACTGACTTCTATATCACCTCACAAAGCTTGGCACATTGTCTTATCAATCTGTTCCTTCTTTGTTTCCTGTAAGCATAGTAGATCCACTTGATTTTTCTTGACCAACCTCCTAACTGCAGCCCATTTCACCCCCCTTCCCAAACCTCTTACATTATAGGAGACTATATTCATGGATGAATATTTAAAGTTCCCATTGCTTCTGCCTCCTTGCGGTCTCTGTCCTCCATTTCCTCTATTTTCTTGATGATTTTATCCGGATCTGCTACTGCTGTGACCCCTAGAGCCTTTGCCATTTCCCATTGAGATGTTGCCTCCTCAACATGCACTGTGGTGGTGTCATTTTTGGAGCACGTAGGATCTGTTATCACTTCCCCTATTGAGTTCTGATGATTAGCTAGCATATTGGCCGCACCCATATTGTCTTCCTTACCTTCTTCCTGGGCTACCTGCTTTCTACACCCTCTTTTTCTCGAATACACCCTCCATACACTTCCGCTGGCAGCAGTGTGAGTAAATGGGCTTTCGCAAAATATTTTTGGTGAGGTTGGGGGGGTGTGGGTAGAAATACCTTCAGCAATGCTAGGCCCGGTTGTACCAACAACAATATCATGTGCCTCTAAATTACTAAGCCCACATATACCAGCAGAAATATCACGTGCAACTGTGATTGGCACAAAAGACCCATTAGCATTATTTAAATCTACTTCCATTTGACCGTTTGCAGCATCCTCAGAGATCTCTCCCTCTTCTCTGTCCAGCCGCCCTGCTGTTGTGGGTGACATACCTCTGCACCCCTGTTCTTTCCAATTTGGTGCTGCATGCAGGCGATGATCACCAAAATGGGCTTCCAACAGTGTTGTAGACTCCACCCCTGCGCTGTGCATATTTCCTTTTCTGTCTTCTAGCCTCGTGCATGCTTCCTCTATGGGGAAATGTGCCCCTTGACCGCGGGTAATACCCGATGGGTTTAGGTGGTGTCGAGAACCATTGGACAAAGTCGCGGCGGGCTGGGTGGCGACGTCGCCGGTGCGACGGGGTTTGGGGCCGTTTAGCGTAGTCTCCCCGTGCTGGGTGTCGATGTCGGCGGAGTGGTAGTCTTTTGCGGGACTGAGCTTGGAGCTGGGTTCGTGCTGGTCGTCCTCACCGTCACCGGTGTGGCGGACAGCGAAGCGGGTAGGCGGGGGGTGGGTGTCGCTAGTTGCGTGCGACATTTCGGCAACATCACTATCATCCGAGTCAATCTCCTTAGACGACCCGATGACATTCCTCCTTTGGTGGAAGCGCTGTCCAGCATCGTTCTGGCTTTCTTCAACTATAGTTACGTTGTGCGTTTCTTGTTGGACATGCATTGTGACGGTGTGGTGGATTAGAGGTATCCATGGAGTCCTGATGAGGACTCTGGCTCTGTCAAGTCTTCGAAGCTCTTCGACGTCGTCGTCCACTTCAATCAGGTCCCCTACTGCCGCCACAATTTTTCGAATATGCCTGATATCCCAAGCCTCTAAAGGGATGCCCCAACATTGCACCCATATCAGTCTGTTTCGCGGCCTCAATGTCGGGCTCCACCTCTCTACCGAGTAAAACAGGGACGTACCATGTTTGTTTTCTTCAAGAATGAGCTCTTCCGCTTTAGCGTCCGAGAGACCCAGTAGTAATATCATATCATCCCCTATGTATTTTGGCACCACATTCGATCCAATCTCCCAAGGCAGCTCTTCCTCAATTCTTTTAAAGAACCGTGGTTCCTTTAAGCGTCCCACCCATGCGTCTGTGTACCAGTGCCTCACCCCCTCCGGTATCTCAAGTTAGACTAATGAGTATGATCTGTCAGCTCTGAGATTTGTGTTCTGCATATTCCTCCATTGACTTGCTGCCTTAATGGTGGATGTCACCGCTTTTGCATATGTCATGGGGTTTGCCCTGTACTGCTGTGACACTTGTCCAGGTGCGTTGCTTCCATTAATATCCTCACCCGCTAGGGTCCTTTGTATAATGTTGTGCCCAATGTGCCTCTCCTTTCCTCTCCCATATTTTGGGGCGTTGACATACATTTTGAGGCCACCAAGAATGATGTTGTCAAGGTTTCTCTCTAATCGGCGTTCATCTTGCACTCCCTTGAATCTAACAAAGCCGTAGCGCCTACCAGCTTTATTCTTGTTTTTGGAGATGAAGACCTCCCTTACCTCCCCCCATTGTTTGAAATGAATCCATAGCTCCTTCTCTGTTGTTTGTTCGGGGAACCTTGTGAAGTAGAAGGTGGTGATGTCGTTCCTGTCCCTCCAGTTTGCATTTTGGTGTTTGTGTAGCTGTCCACGCCTAGTATCATCGTAACGTTGTCTGGGATCCACTCTCATTCGCACATCTTCTCTCTGTCGGCTTTCACTCTGGTTACGGTGGTCCACTCCCCCTCCCCCTGGCTCTCTCTCTCTCATATCTCATGGAAGAGATTATTATAAGAGAGGAGAGTAAATGGACAATGTTACTTGGTGGAGGGTGGAAAGAGAAAGAGTTAGGGAGAAAAACAATCCATTGAGGATAGTGAAGATTGCAACTGAATGGATCAAATGAATCCAACCATCAATAAAATTTGTCTACCGTAAATCATTTAAGAGATTATCCACCATAACCTTAGTCCTACTTTAATTATAAGAGTTGAAATTTTCATATGAGCAATCAATTGTTTTTTCAAAAACCATTTTGAACTCTGAACAAATATTTATTCCAAACATATTTTTTATAGTATATTTTTTTAATCAATTATAATACACTTTTTAAAAACATAATAAATAATTTAGTTAAAAATTTTAAATTAAAAATTATTATTTTTATTATTGTAAAATATAATCCATTCATTTGTTTTCATTAATCTAAATAAATAGATTAATAAAAATGTACTTACTTTTAATATTCTAATTTCTAAGTAACATATTTTTCTATGCTATTTTTTAAAATTCTTTTCTTTATTACCCATCTTGATTCAAACGTGTCACCGTCCATTGACAGAAACGTTGACTATTGACATGTTTTCCAGAACCAACCAGCGACAGCGTTGCCCGAACTGAACAATAACACACTTCTCTCCTCGTGGCCGTACATGAAAAACCCACTATTTATCCTCACATTCATTTACCCCTTCTCTTCTTCAAAATTACACAACTTGCCACTACCTTTCCTTTACTTCTTCTCCTTCTTCCTATTTTTCTATATCTTTCGTCTCGTTCGTGTAATGTAACCTTCAATGGCTTCTCTTCAATTCCGTTACGTTCTCTCTCTTCTTTCGCCCTCGCTGATTCCGCTTCCACCAAGATTTTCTGGCACTTTCCCGCCCCGTTTTCCGGGAAAATTGCGCGCTTTCTCTCTCGCGCGGAGGAGGCGAGTTCTCTCAATCCGCTGCTGCTCCTCCAAAACCGGTTCGCAGCTTCAGCGAGTTCCTGTTCCCGAAGACGATGACCGGCATCCGTTTGATATCAACCTCGCGGTGATTCTCGCGGGTTTCGCGTTCGAAGCGTACACTACTCCCCCTGTATGTGTTCCTTTTTTGCTGTTTTCGTTCGAGAAAATGGAAGAAAATAAAAAACTTTCGGCGAACAGGGAAGCTGTTTGGACTGAAAAGTTTATAATTGAAGTGCTAGAAGAGTTTCTTTTATCCTTTTTTTTGCTGATTCTTTGGTCGCTGAAAATGAAATTACAAGAAGAGTTTCTTTTATCCTTTTTCTTCTGATTCTTTTGTTGCTGAAATTGCTTGATGAGTTTCTTTTATCCTTTTTTTTCCTTCTGATTCTTTAGTAGCGGAAATTGATAGAAGAGTTTCTTTTATCCTTCTTTTCTTCGGATTCTTTAGTCGCTCAAATTGCTAGAAGAGTTTCTTTTATCCCTTTTTGCTGATTCGTTAGTAGCTGAAATTGTATGGATAGATCATTTTATGATGATTGATCGTTTTTATAGTGATTTTTTTTTTTTTGCTGAAGATCGTTTTATAATGATTGATTGTTTTACTATCATTATAATTATTATAAAGTTTTAAGATTTAAGGACTAATTTAATAGTACTGCCGTTTCTATTTATATGACCCACATTAGAAGGAGTTTTTTTTTTTTTATCAGCAAAAGTAATATATATATATATATATATATATATATATATATATATATATATATATATATATATATATATGTGGGGAAAGTACCAGAGGTACTAAAAGTAATAGACAGATATGATTATAACTCTAATTAAATAAGGGAGAGTTTGTATTGACAAATATTTAGAAAGAAGAGTATTGATGACAATGATATTTTTGAAAATAATTATAAATTTATGATAAATTTATTTTTATAAACTAAATTAATAATTTTTTTAATCCTGATAAAATTGAGTCTTATAAATAAGGACGTGGTATTGATTTTTATTTTTTGCTGATAATTTCTTTATCATTGTAAAGTTATATATCAATGGAATTATATGTTTTTCTTAGATCTCTTGCTGCTTCTTTTAGTATCAAACTAGTCCGTAGACCCTAAAATTATAATGATTAATCATTTTATTCCGTGGATTTTAGAGAAAGAAATTTTAGTCCTTGAAATTGACAATTATTCCTAGGTTTGTTAATTTGATTACAGTACTACAGTAATTTTAATAACTGACAATCATTTGAGACCCTAACTTCGGTGTGCGTTTTGGTTCATGGTTTTGTTGCTTCTCAATTAATTTGATCTCTAATTGTCAGACATGAGGAAAATCTGGACATGTTGAAATCTCACATGGAATGAAGATAGTATCGAGATAAACTATATAAGTGGGGAGTAATCCTCACCTTATAAGCCGATTTTGTAGGGTTAAGCTAAGCTTATGAAAAATCCACTTTCTGACATGGCATCAGAGCTTATCCTAAATGGATCCCTATGGTTGTCAGGCTCTATATAGGTAGCCTTGTGGTGGAAAATAAGCTAATCTATAAATTATTAGTAAGTTAAAAAAATATGGTTTAATTTGAGAGGTTGAAATGAAAAATGAAAAAGAAAAATAAGTATGCTGCTATTTTTTCCATAACTTGTCTGTGTTTGCTTAGAAACATGCAATGAAACAGGGGTATGTGACGGGAACTTATATTTTTGTTGCTTTTCTTCATGATATTGTGAGTAGAATGGAAAAAATTTGATCATAATGTTACAAACTTACACTGGACATAATTTTTTTTTTTTTATGATGAATTCAAACTCATTTTAATCCTCTTCTTTTCCTTCCCTTTATAACATTTTGCAGGAAAACATGGGCAGGCATGAAGTTGATGCTGGTGGTTGCAAGACAGTTTACCTTTCTGAGTAAGTGTCAATTGCTTTTCATGATTGCACTTAGAGCTGTTCTTTCTGCCGTCAGTTTAAAATATTCACTTGCACTTTTTATAGAATCCAATGGTTTCATTTGATCTATGTAGTTGTCCTTATCTAATCAAATAAGGCCTGTTGTTGTATTTAATTTCAAATGCCTTCCTTAAATAATGTCATGTTTAACAAGATTTTTTTGGGTATATGCAGGGAATTTGTTCGTGAAATTTATGATGGTCAACTCTTCATAAAGTTGAAAAAAGGGTTCAATTTTCCTGCCATGGATCCATGGGTTGGTTATCTTATTTAAATTACTGCCCTGAATGTGATGAGATGAAATGTGCACTACTTTTTACTTTGCCTTGTATCTGTCAGTTATCCATGCTTCCCCCAATTTTTAGCTAATTCATACAAGTACTTATTTCTCTATGATTTCTGTTATTGCTTTATATTCATTCTTTTCGTGTGATCCAGGGAACAAGTGACCCATATGTGGTCATACAAATGGATTCTCAGACTGCTAAAAGCAGTATCAAATGGGGGTGAGCTTGAATCTCATTTTTGTTTTGGTCATTTCACTTGTTAAATAGCCAGTATCTGATGGTTAAAAGGAATTTTAATGGTCTTAAATGGTTCAGATTTCAGAGCCAATGCCAAAGCTAAAATTTGGATTTTTATTTTCTTTCAAATTTGTGTATTAGCAAGTTGAAACAAGAATAATTTGTGGGGACCATTTTTTATTTCATAAAATCCCACTGAACACATCTCATCGACTTCCTCTGATAAAATTAATAGTCTTAACTTCAGTGGTACAATTATATACTGCTGTTTAAATTACTGTTGTAACCAGTCATTGCTTTGGGTTCATTTATGCAAAATTAATTGATGGCAGGACAAAGGAGCCAACATGGAATGAGGAGTTCATTTTTAATATTAAGCAGCCTCCAAGCCAAACTTTACAGGTTAACAAGCATGATCTCTCTCGCTCTCTTACATCTATGTGCGCATACATATTTCAGTGGAATGCACACTCGCAAGGATCCCTTTTTTCATAAAAGATAATCTACATAGAGAATTATTTACAAGTTGAAAGTGAATTGAAACTTGCACGGAATTGATTGGCATGTCTTCTTGATACATGAAAGAATACAGTTACTAATCATTGCTTAGTCCTTCTTTCACAATCGTCTATTTCTTGTAGACTTGGACTACTTATTAGAAGCTGATACAATTGAGTTTAATGTGCTTGAGAAAACGTTCATAGTTGACTTGAAGTTAGGTTCTCTTCTTAACTTGATTGTTATGTGCTTTAGACTTATATCACACTCTACATGTGTCCAGACAATTTTATCAATGGATGATACTCTCATGTTCCTTGTGAGTGTGAAATTTACCTGCTGCAGCTGCACTGTTAGGCACCCAGATTGTAAAATTTCATTTTATTAAACTAATTTAAAAAAATTGTTATTTATAAATAAATAAAGTTTTAGAAAAATGATGAGATTTTTGTAATTAAATAAATAAGAAAAAATAAATGTATTAAAATAATGGTTTGAGAAGAAATAAAAAGGATATTTTATTTATTTAGTTGATAGAAAAGAAAATAATTTTTTTTTATAAAATAATAAAAATAAATAAATAGAGTAAATAATAGGTTTTGAGTATCCTAGCTATAAATAGCGTTAGGTCAGTTTTTACACTGACCATGCCTCCTCTTTCTCTCAATTTTGTTTTCCTCTCTTCTCCTCCCAAAATCCTTTCTTTTTCCGCAGACCACCAAACCTGTCTCACAAAAATGATGATTTCGGACTCATTCACCGTTTGATCATCGTGAAATTTAGATACCAGGTTTGCAACTCAATTCTGAGCATTCTAACCGTTGGAAATTACAAAAACATGTCGAAGCTAAGAGGGAAACCTTTTTTATTGGAACTTTTTATTTTCCCGCAGAAATCCAAAATTGTCTCAGTAAAACTATGATCCCGGATTTGTTAACCGTTGGATTGTCGTAAAATCTTGATATGTGGTTCGCGATTCATCTTCGCACGTCTTCACTGTTGGGATTTGCAAAATAATGTCTGTGAAGGGAGAAAGATGCATCACACGTAAGACCATGGAATGGAGGTTTCAATCCCTTCTCCTTCTCTCTAACGTTTAGGAACCCTAATAGAGCAACCGGAGGAGGAGTCTTATAGAGCACCAGAAACGTCACAATTGATAACGAAGAACGCTTGAGCGACTATATCGAAATAAGGGATGGGTTATTCACAATTGGGGATTAGTAAGAACATGTGTAGGGATCCTTAGAGTATCAATTGGAATGAGTTTTGGGGTGTTTTTACAATTTTTGATTCTATCCTTATAATTATAAGTGTGAATTATATTAATATTTTATGTAAATAATATTGTAGTGTTGTTATAATGTGATTCCAAAAATTATTCAAGTGTTGGAGTTTGAGAATATTATGGTTAGATTTGAGGTACATGTGTTTTGAGATGTGTGTAATGAGTTGTGAGTTGTTAATTATACAATAACCCGACATATTGAGAAAAGTGTTGATGTGCAGTGTTAAAGAGAAAGTGTAGGTTTCGTATTTAGGAATTAGTGTTAAATTGTAGCACAATGTGTTAAACGTGTTTGAAACACGAGTGTGAGGTCGTGGGTATTATATAATTCATGAGCAGTGTTTATAAATGGAATATGTGATGAATTGTGGAATAACATGTTGCTTTGAGATTATAATATTGTTATTGAGAGAATGAGAGATCGTAAGAGAGAGAGAGCGAGAGAGAGAGAGAGAGAGAGAGAGAGAGTGTACGAGAGACAGGGAAAGATTGAGAGAGAGAATGAGAGACAGAGAGACAAAGACTCTGGGTGTGAGAGAAACTTTGAGAGAGACACAGCAAGGGATCACGAGTGGATAACAGTGAGGAACCGAAAGAGAGAGAGGCAGCGTGGATGGAAGCACCTGAACGAGGGCCTTGGCCATCGTCACGGCGGTCGGCGGCAACGAAGGGTTGATGAGCAACGTAGCCACTATCAAGTAAACTGGCGTGACAAATCTGATGTCACGACATTTTACTTCACTTGATTCCCGGAGGAGGCATCGGAGAAGCAGCTGTGGTTTCACTTCAAGCAGTTGGGGGACGTGAGGGAGGTTTTTATCCCTAGACAACGAAACAAACAAGGAAGAAGATACGGTTTCGTCAGATTTGTAGGAATCTCCAACGTGAGTCACATGGAAAGAAAATTAGACAACATGATTGTCGGGGGTCTCAAGCTGCACGTGAATATCCCAAAATATGGGAGAGGAAGGAAAGAAAAGGATCTTTCTGGGGCCTGTCATAAGGGGTATAAGGAGGGCGATATCCTGCGGAGAAACATGGCAGCAGAGCAAAACATGAAGAGATCATACGCAGAGGTTGTCACTTCATACGAAGAGAACAAGGAACGAAAAAGCTGTACCCCCCCATTGACGATGACACGAGGGAGAACACATTCTTCTATTACTCTCGAGATATCGGAGGAGACGAAGAATAGATACGCACATACCTGGGTTGGAAGACTGAAGAAACCGCAGGTATTTGAACGAGTTGATTAAGATCTCTCGTGGAACCTTGGTGCAGAAGTATCGTCGAAATATCTAGGAGATGACTGGGTTCTCCTTATCGGGCTCTCTGACACAAAGGCCCATGACTTGATTACTGAAGAATCCAATCACGGCACAACTGTGTTCTACGAAATGATGAAATGGAACCCGAAGCTCAAACCAACCACCAGACTCACTTGGGTGCAATGTTGGGGTATCCCCCTAGTGGCATGGAGTATCGATCATATACGCCAAATAGTCGCGGAAGTGGGAGATTTGATCGAGGTTGATGAAAACTTTGAAGACATGCAAAGGCTTGACAGAGCTCGGGTTTTGGTCAGAACCCCACGGTTGCCGATAGTTGAGCATACCGTCATGGCTAATATAGGAGGGGATGATTACACGATTTCAATCGTGGAGGAGAACTGCAACGAGGGGGTAGCTTGTGCAAGGCACCGTCAAAGTGTATGGGGGTCATCGGAGGAAATCCTCTCCGTCGGTGACGATACCGACACTATGCAGTCATGGCCGACGGACAGTTCACCGCCTATTACCACCTTCGAAACGCACGGCGACAACCCAGTCCGGCAAAGATTGGTAAAATCCATCGGTCAAAGGGTTAGCCCTTTGGATATTAACCGCAGCAGAGAGGATCAGGGTCTGGGTAAAGCTATCAGTCATTCCGAAGCCGTAAATGGAAATGAGACAAACATCGAAGAAGGCAACCTAGGTGTAGCAGCAGAAAACATCACGGCTTTGGAAAGTCAGCCTGTAGCAGTTCAATGCATGGTTTCGCAAAAAGGGGAAGTTTGCCTCCAACGGCTTCTGCCCATCACAGAGGAGGATCAAATAGGGGTGCCTTTTATCGTGGACCAAGGTCTAGTGGGGGAGACTTTTCAAAATTTTAGCAATGGGTCTGAGGACGAGTTGCTTAATAAGTCACGTGACATGGTGGACTTAGTTGGGCCTAATCCTAATATGGGCCTTCACAGATCTATAACCCCTTTGAACCAGGGACTTAGTCAGCAGGAAAAACCTACTAGCACCTTGCAGGTATACTCAAGAAAAAAGGGGTTGTCTAAGAAACGGGCCCAAGTCAGGGGGAAGCAGATTAACCCAAAGATTCTGGATTTTGCTGAAAATCCCAGTAACCACAATCACAATGCTGCCTCGTGTTCTCTGAATGAAGCCCTGGAGTCTCCAAAACAGCATAATCCTCACCAAAGCTCTTCCTCTGCAATCTGTCCCAATAAGAATGAAATGGAGGATAAGGAAGATGATTATCGGGAATTAGCAAAGGAACTGGGTGTCGTTTTTGTAGATGCTAATAGTAGTGGTGCAGAAATGAAGACTGATATGGGCAACACTGAAAATCCTCCTCAAACAGTTGTTGTGCTGGGTTATGAGGATAATGCCCCATGAATATTTTGTCCTATAACTCTAGAGGGCTGGGAAGTGGTGTCAAATGGTCAGCTATCCGTAAATTGACCATAGCTAACAACATAGATGTTCTGTGTATTCAAGAAACAAAAAAGGATTCTGTTGATGCTTTTCTCTGTCAGTACCTGTGGGGTGATAGCAGTGCTTCTTGGGAATGTCTTCCTTCCTCTAACACTGCTGGTGGCCTTTTGTGCATTTGGAATAATGGATCTTTTGCGGTTGATAGGAGGGTGCTGGGGAGAGGTTTCATAATGTTGAAAGGCTTGTGGTTAAAGGAGGATAAGAGGGTCACTATTATTAATGTATACGCCCCCTGTGATCTTCAAAGGAAGAGAGAGCAGTGGAATGATTTGCTGCAGCTGAGATCATCCCATCAAGCAGGTCTTTGGTGTGTCTTGGGAGACTTCAATTCCATAAGGCATCGTGAGGAGAGGTTCAGCTCATCTCAGACAAGGGATGATACTATTGGCATGTCTGATTTTAACTCATGGATCTCAGATATGGAGCTTGAGGAGGTTAGGTCTGTTGGGAGGAGATTCACATGGTGTAGACCTAATGGCAGTGTTATGAGCAAATTGGACAGATTCTTACTCTCTGACGAGTGGCTGTCCCAATGGCCGGATTCTACTCAATTCGTGTTGGAAAGGGATTTTTCTGACCATTGTCCTATCCTTCTGAAGGCTAGAACCATTGATTGGGGGCCTAAACCGCTCAGAATTATGGACTGGTGGCTAAAGGATAAAGGGTTCCAGGATTTGGTGAATCTTGAATGGGGAAATTATCACCCTCCAGGATGGGGGGGATTAGTCCTGAAATAGAAAATCAAATTCATTAAGCAGAAAATCAGGCAGTGGAGTATTTCTCAGGGTCATATAAATTCTAGGAAAGTCCTTGATTTGAAGAAGGAGCTCAATGCCTTGGAGGATGGATTCATTAACAGAACCTTATCTCAAGATGAAGTCAACCTCAGGAAATCTCTCCAGGAACAACTCTGGAATGCAGCCTTTGCAGTTGAATCTATGCTAAGACAAAAAGCTAGAGTGAAGTGGTTAAAAGAAGGGGACAGCAACTCCAATTATTTCCACAGATTGATTAATTACAGAAGGAGTCAAAATGCTATCCAAGGGCTTTTCGTAAATGGAGTATGGGTGCAGGATCCTAGAACTGTGAAATCTGCAGCTGTTCATTACTTTAACAGCAGATTTGCTGAGGAGAACATTAGGAGGCCAACTCTAGATGGGGTGCAATTTCCTTCTCTGCTTCAAAGAGAAAAGGAAAGCCTTGTAGCTAGATTTTCAGAAGAGGAGATTAAATCAGCTGTGTGGGACTGCGGTGGGGACAAAAGCCCTGGTCCGGATGGGCTAAATTTCAATTTCATTAAGCTTTTTTGGGAGACTTTGAAACCTGACCTTATAAGGTTCTTGGATGAGTTTTATTTTAATGCATCCTTCCCAAAAGGCAGCAATGCCTCGTTTATAGCTCTCATCCCAAAGATCAAAGACCCTCAATCCCTTGATGACTATAGGCCCATATCTCTCATTGGGTGCACTTATAAAATTGTGGCCAAAATTCTGGCTAAAAGACTGGCCCTTGTGCTGCCTCATCTTATCGATGAAAGGCAAACAGCGTTTATGAAGGGGAGGCACATTCTCCATGGTGTTTTGATTGCCAATGAAGTCATAGCTGAGGCCAAATTAAAGAAAAAACCTTGCATGGTCTTCAAAGTGGATTTCGAAAAAGCTTACGACTCAGTTTCTTGGGGCTTTTTAGATTATATGTTGTTGAGGCTGGGCTTTTGTGAAAAATGGAGGAAATGGATTAATGTTTGTTTATCATCTGCATCTATTTCCATTTTAATTAATGGAAGTCCTTCTCAGGAATTTGTTCCTAGGAGAGGTTTAAGGCAAGGTGACCCTCTTGCACCTTTGTTATTTAATATAGTAGTGGAAGGCCTTACTGGATTGATGAGATCTGCAGTAGAAAAAAATCTCTTCAGCAGCTACCAAGTGGGAAAGAAAAAAGAGGAAGTTAATATTCTTCAATATGCTGATGACACCTTGTTCTTTGGGGCTGCCACTAATGATAATGTTACAATTCTAAAGTGCATCCTGAAAAGCTTTGAATTGGTCTCTGGTCTTAAGATAAACTACAATAAGAGCAAATTTGGGTGTTTGGGCAAATCGGAGGCTTGGTGTAGGGAGGCAGCATCTTCTCTCAATTGTAGTCAAATGGATATTCCATTCTCTTACCTTGGAATTCCTGTAGGGGTGAGCTCTAAAAGTAGGTCTGTGTGGCAGCCCATTATTAGCAAATTTGAGGCTAAACTTACAAAATGGAAGCAAAGAAATTTATCAATGGGGGGTAGAATAACCCTCATTAATTCAGTCTTAACAGCCTTACCCATTTATTTGCTATCCTTCTTCAAGATTCCTAAGCTTGTGGTGCAAAAGATTACATCTATACAAAGGAATTTTTTATGGGGCAGCCTCCAAGACTCCATTAAGATTCCTTGGGTGAGGTGGGACATAGTCTGCCTCCCTAAGAGTAAGGGTGGGTTAGGGATCAAAGATTTGATTAAATTCAATGAGGCTTTGCTTGCTAAATGGGGGTGGGAGTTGGCAAATAATCAACATCAGTTGTGGGCCAGAATTCTATTGTCTAGATATGGTGGTTGGAGGGATTTGATTTCTGATAGGAACTGCAGTTTAGACTCTCCTTGGTGGAAAGACCTCAAGGTTATCTTCAAGCAGCAGCATAGCAACATAATTTGCAATAACATGAAGTGGAAGCTGGGATCGGGAGACAAAATTAGCTTTTGGAAGGATAAATGGCTTCATCATAATCTGACCCTTCAACAAAAATACCCCACTTTGTATCAGATTAGTCGACAACAATCCTCTACTATCAATTCAATGGGGACTATGGTAGAAGAGAGGTGGGAATGGAAATTAAATTGGAGGAGGAACCTTTTCGACCATGAAATCCAAATGGCAGCAGATTTCATGGCAGAGCTTGATAGTGTTCTAATTATCCAGACCAGTGGGGATTTTCTAACTTGGAAACCTGACCCTAACGGTGTCTATACTACAAAGTCAGCATATAGTCTGTTGCAGCAGCATGACAGGGAGGTTCCTGATGACAGTGCAGCAAAGATAGTTTGGTCTTTACATATCCCTCCTCGAGCAAAGGCATTCTCATGGAGACTTTTTAAAAATAGGATACCTACTAGGGCTAATTTGAGAAGAAGACAGGTGGATCTGCCATCATATACCTGCCCTTTATGTGATTCTGAAGAGGAAACTACCAGTCATGTTATGTTCAACTGTTCAAAAACTAGGATCCTTTGGTGGGAGGCCATGAGTTGGGTCAATAGGGTGGGTCCTTTCCATATAGATCCAAAGAATCATTTCTTGCAGTTCTCACATTGGAATTTGCAAAGAGGCACAGATAAAAGATGGGAAGTTCTTTGGATAGCTCTGTCTATGACCATTTGGCAGCATAGAAACAGTATGGTCTTCAACAACCAGCTCTTTTCTCCCGAAAAAGTTATGGACGAGGCTCTATTCCATACCTGGTCGTGGTTAAGGTGTTTGGAGAAGGACTTTAATGTCCACTTCAACCACTGGTCATCTAATTTGAGGGAGGGATTTTCTAGGGGGGGCTGACATACTCGGTCATTGTATTTTCCTTTTTTGGGCAGTGTCTCCCTATGCCTTTGATTTTTGTTGTACTTTTCAGTACATCTAGTACTGAACCATTTTAATAATATTAAGTATTTTTGCTGTGCAAAAAAAAAAAAAAAAATATTGTTATTGAGATTGAGTATAAGTGCAAAGTTGAACATGTGTTAATTTGTGAGATATGTGTAAACATGTGATGGTGAATTGTGACACTGAGATGTGAAATTGTGAATGAGTTTTGACTGTGAATAAGTGTGTGGTTAACACTTGATGTGACATTACTTGTGTTGTAAGTTGTGAATTATACAATAATTCGATCAGTGTTGATATTGAGAAAAGTGTTGATGCTCAGTGTTAAAGAGAAAGTGTAGGTTTTCTATTTAGGAACCAGTGTTAAGTTGTAGCGCAATTGTGTTAAATGTGTTTAAAACACGAGTGTGAGGTTGTAGATATTGTATAATTCATGAGCAGTGTCTGCATTCAAAAAAATATTTTA
Organism: Glycine max; assembly: GCF_000004515.6. Taxonomy (NCBI): domain Eukaryota; kingdom Viridiplantae; phylum Streptophyta; class Magnoliopsida; order Fabales; family Fabaceae; genus Glycine; species Glycine max. The sequence continues at coordinate 35,566,341 of NC_038246.2, forward strand.
GGGGTTGGACCTGAATCAGGAGGAAGAGACCCTGACGGACTCTTCGGAGTGTAGGCCTTGGGGGTCACCCGATTTGAGTGCTCCTTTAAGCCTGTGCCGATCCCACATGGTTGGAGCATTCTTGCAAAACAACGTGACCCTGACTGGTCTCCCTGTGATTTTACTTAGTGAGAGTGACTTGACATACCCATTGTGTGGTGTGTCTATTTATGTACTCCTAAGCGCCCAGGGTGATTTTTCACTGACATGATACCACATTGCATATAAGCTTGAATCTTGGCATAATTGTTGCATACCTTTGCTAATTGTTTATTATGAAATTGATGAGTATTATTATGTATTGATCGGAGTGTGTGATTCATGTGTAATGTGATTGATGATTGAAAAGTGAAGACAAAGTTGTGGAATTACATGAATTATGTTTAAGTAAGTGATATCTCATTTAGATGATATGTATATATAGTTATTTTGTTTTTTTATTAGTTATGAATGTGATAACTCACTCTCTGTGTGCTATTTGTGTTTGGATCCTGTGATGATCTTGAACTTTGTGTTCGGGGGAGAAAATGTCTTGGTGAAGTGCTTTAAGGTACCTTTGTTGAAGGACGTCGGGACACAATGCTCTGATAGGATGTGACATTGGGACATAAGTTTTTATATTAATTACATGATGTTAGTCTATTTTATTTTACCTCACTGATTTAACAAAATATTTTTGTAAATTTTGACGGCCTTATTTTGAGCCGAATATGTTTTTAGTAAGATTTAATTGATAATAGTGAAGTGAATATGAACCTTTTATTCACGTGAATTTGTTTATCGATATTTTTATATATTTTATTTATTTATATATATGTCGTGGTAGAGGGTGTCACACAATTTTTTTTTTTTTGCTCAGCCAAAATATATTATAACATTAATGAGTACCAGAGGTATTGAAAAAAATACAGGTTTTAGAGATAATACACATCTAGATTAGCTAGATGCATAATTATACAAGCTGAAAGATCCCACTATAATCTAATAGAACAGGGACTGTACTAGTTTCCTATATTCCTGTCCTAATAAAGTCAAATTTGAGATTTGAGGACCACTGATTGAAGTGAAGAGAGAAATTCTTTTCCAGGCCTCTTAGCCATGTCCGTAGAAGAAACACTGTATCATCCATTAGTTTGTGAGCATTGAAAGTAGCATTTGAGAAAATGATGTTGTTCCTATGTTTTCAAATAGTATAAGTCAAAGCTAGCCACCACCACCACTGCCATCTATTCGTCTGCAATCCTTCAAACCCTCCATGAATATGCTGAGTAAAGTGTTGACTCGGATGATATGGGAAAACCCCCACCAAATTGACCCAAGACAGCGATTCCCACCATAAAGGACTAATCTTACTACAATGAAAGAATAAATGACTCGCACTCTCGTCTACCAATCTGCAAAAAGCACATAAATACTCTTGTAGCTCAACCTGTTTCTTTTTCAAATTGTCTCTGGTTGGCAATTTATCTTGGATTAGCCTCCACACGAACATAGTCACTTTCGATGGTACCCTAAGTTTCCATAGCTCCTTGAACTGACCGACCTGTCCATCTCCTGAAATGTCTTCTCTAATAACCTTATAAGCACTCTTAGCCGAATAACTACCACATGGCTCTGTCGCCCACTTCCACCGATCATGTTCATCTGGCCTGATTCTGAACCCCTCAACATCTTGAAGGAAAGCGACTACCATATCTATCTCACTATCAAACAAAGGTCTCCTCCACTGAAATTTTCACTCCCAACCTCCTTCACTGAAAGCTCCTACTTGCTGAATGAGATGTTGTTGCTGAGCCGAAATGGTGTACAATCTAGGGAATTTCACTGCCAAGTTGTTCTCTCTACCTGTCCACTTATCCTCCCAAAATTTAAACTTGTCCCTACATCCTACCTTTCACAAAATTGATTTATTCAGCTGCTGACCCAAATGAGGGTGATGATATATCGTCTTTAAATCCCTCCACCATAAGGATTCAGAGCTAACCCTCGAAGGTCCATCAAGACTCCTCCAACCTCCATACTTTGCTTCAAGAACTCTTGTCCATGTCTCCCCCTGATTCTGCAACAGATCCCATTTCCACTTCCCTAACAGTGATATATTAAACGATGTGATATCCTTGACTCCCAGTCCTCCTTGTTCCTTTGGCAAACACACCGTTTCCCACCGGATCCATGAAATCTTGATTTGATCCGACGAGCCGCCCCATAGAAAGTTCCTCTGTAATCTGACTATCTTGTTGACCACTTGTTTAGGGACCTTGAAAAATGATAAAAAATAAATTGGAATGGATGTTAGCACTGAATTTATGAGAGTTAGTCTCCCCCCGAAAGACAAATGTCTTTGTTTCCATCTCACCAATTTTCTCTCGCATTTAGTGATTAGAGGATCCCAAGTCTGACATCTTCTGGGATTAGCACCAATAGGGATGCCAAGATATGTGAAAGGAACGAACATCAATCTACAATTGAGATAATTGGATGCATCATAAGTCCACTGATCTGACGCACCAAAGGTCCCACAACTACTTTTAGCAAAATTTATCTTTAGCCCCGATGCGAGCTCGAAAGCACACAGTATTGCCTTGATTGCTCTTACATTCTCCATCGTTGCCTCTCCCAAGAATATCGTATCGTCTGCGTACTGGAGCAGACTAACCTCAACCTTATTTGTGCCCACTAAGAATCCCCTGTATAGACCTCTGTTGATAGCCTTTGACATTAGGCCACTCAACCCTTCAACCACGATATTGAATAGAAGAGGTGATAACGGATCTCCCTGTTTGAGTCCTCTTTGCGGATAGAATTCCTTTGTAGGGTTTCTGTTTACTAACATCGAAATAGAAGCTGATTTTAGACATCTAAGCATCCATTGGGTCCACTTGGGACCAAAACCCAATCTCCTCATCATATAAATCATGAATTCCTAAGACACCGAATCATACGCCTTCTCATAGTCCACTTTGAAAACCATGCACGGTTTTTGGCATCTTTTAGCCTCATCAACCACCTCATTTGCAATCAACACACTATGGAGCATATGTCTGCCTTCTATGAAAGCTAATTGTCTTTCATTAATAATACAGTGCATAATCTTCTTCAGTCTATTAGCCAACACCTTAGCAAGAATCTTATAAGTACATCCTATGAGGGAAATAGGCCTATATTCATTCAACTCTTGAGATCCGCTACCTTAGGGATTAAGGCTATAAATGAAGCATTCAAACCCCTCGGGAAGACTTCATTGACATGGAACTCATCAAAGAATCTAAGGAAATCTGGTTTGATGACTTCCCAAAATTGCTTGATGAATTTAAAATTGAGCCCATTCGGGCCCGGGCTTTTGTCACTACCACAACTCCAAACGGCCCTTCTGATCTCTTCCTCTTGAAATCGCTCCACTAATATGACATTCTGCTGAATGTCTTTGGTATTGAAGGGAATCCTGTCCAAAGTTGGTCTATCAAAATCCCCTTCCTGGAACCTCTTTGAAAAAAATCTCCTTACTTCCTCTTTGACTTCTGTCGGCTCATCCTTCCACACTCCGTCAACCTTCACATCATTCAAACAATTGGATCGACGCCTGGAATTTATCAGCAGGTGAAAATATCTCGAATTGCAATCCCCTTCCTTAATCCATTTGGATCTTGCCTTCTGTCTCAACAATGACTCATGTGTTTGAGTTGCCTCCCATAATTCCTGCTGAAGTTACTTTCTGAGCACCCGCTCGTTATCTTCCAACTGTCTATCTGCTGACACCTCATCCAATTTATTTAGCTCTTCCTCTATCTGCTGACACCCCAAAATGATCTTTTGTTCCACACCTTTATCTTTGTCACACAGATTATGAGAAAAGAGAGAGAAATTGCTGAATAAGAGAGTTCTGTATTGCACTCTGGAGACAAGTGTCCTCAAAGGGCCTTCCCTTTTCATTAAGCGAATAACGTTGCTGACAAATTGATTATTCACCCCTTCCTATCACAGGAATAACAAATTGTTTAGATACAAGCTTGACTATTCTAACCAACTTTGTTCCTACGGGTATAGACCCTAAATGTACTACCCTTATTGGGCTGGGTCCTAACATGCATTGCACATTTATTTTAAAATTAAGGTAAAATATATAAAAAATAAATTAAGATAGAAAAAGTATGAGAGATTTGGTTTTTGAAACGAGATATGCATAATTAATTTAAGTAGAATTTTAAAATAATAGATTAAAGAGGGGTGGGGGGGGGGGATATGCATAAAATTATGAAGATATGCATAATTAATGCAAAAGAATTTAAATTTATAATTTAGAAACAAAGAAGTTAAGGTGACACTTGGTTTGAGTATTTTTTGTTTTCATTTTCAAAGAAAACAAAAAATAAGATTGAAAATACGTTTGGTTAAAATTTAGAAAACATTCTCTGAAAATATTTTATAAAACGGGCCCAAAACTGAAAACAACAAATCAATGTTTTCAGCCTTTTTTGAAGAAGTGAAAATGCGGTGACACCTTACAGTACTTTCTTCTCGATGTATGTTTTCTAAATCTTTAAAATTTAAAAATAAAAATTATTTTCAGAAAATGAAAATAGAAAATAAACACTCAAACCAAGTGCCACCTTAAGGACCTGTTTACTTTAGTCATTTTGTGTTTTCATTTTCATAGAAAATAGAAAATGGTAGTGGAAATATATTTGATTGAATGGTAGAAAACATTTTCTTCAAAAATATTTTAAAAAATCAGCCCAAAATTGAAAACAAAAAATACAGTTTTCTACTCTTTTTAGAGGCACTCTTTCCAAATGTGACACAACCTCTTCTGCAACCATGCCATCTGGTCCCTGTGTCTGAGTGCATTCTGATGCTGGAACTGTTCCTAGTGAACTTTAGTTCTAATCCAGTTACTTAGCTGGTGGTGATCGGCTCTTGAATTAATTCGAAACACGTGCTGTTTCATGCAACCTCTTTGTCGAAGTGCAAGAGAATCTCTATTTGTTGAAGTTCAAGTGATACATGTGAATTGCAGGGGTCCATGAACCACCACAACTTATTGTAAATGTGAAATGAGGACCTTCTTTTTTTCGTTGCCAGGTAACCTCTTTAGAAGATTCCGTGATCCTTTTGGTGGAAGATCACATGAGCAACGAAAGCAGGACTGTATTTTGAAAATAGAAAATAGGAAGTCAAACAAACATATTTTGTAAATCTTCAAAATTTGAAAATGAAAACAAGAAACCGGTTTATTCAGATTTACAAAATTTGAATTTATTAAATTTATTTGAAATGAAAATATTTTTTTTTCTCAAACCAAATGAGCCCTAAGAATGACCTTTGTCATTTTTTAAGGAAGAGTAGTAGAGTACACAGTACACTAACAGATGTAACCACTCTCAAGAAAATGAATTCAAATTTAATATATAGGGTTGGATTAAAATCTTGGTGAAGTTAGATAGGTATCACTTACACACTTATGTTTGCATCTGCACAAGTGGCAACATCGAAGTGTAGGTGTGACCAATTGTGACCTGACATTGTCAGTTGTGCCAGTGTGAGCACATGCATACAATCTAAGATATTTGATGTTCATTGCATTAGCATAACGTTGAGGATTACTGTATCAGTCTGGCTATAACATCAGATGAATTAATCATCTTTTACCATATATAGTTTAGCTGGTGATGCAAAGTTCTCTTGTATTTCTCTTTCATGAGGGCAGAAGTCCATTTGCTTTTCTTTTCTGTTTTTTATGCTCTCTGGCTTCTGATTGCTAGTAATAGAAGTTGTATGCCATACAATTATTTTGTATTGTGATAATATAAGTTTGTCCTATTGGAGAGTATACTAGTATACTTACTCTCCTATATGTCCCATGTTTAAATTTCCTCCCTCCTGTACTGTTTCTCTTAAAGTCATTATGTCATAGTGTGGATTGTATTGTCTTATAAATTAATCAAATAACTGCTCTGAGGTATATCATCTGGATTCAAAAATGAAAAATCATGAAAATGTACGTTCATGTCAATAAAATTATCCTGAAAAGTTCATCTTCTAACGACTAGCTGTATATCTTAGATTGCAGCTTGGGATGCAAACCTTGTAACTCCTCACAAACGCATGGGGAATGCAGGTGTTGATCTGAAGTGGCTTTGTGATGGTGAGGACCAGAAAATCTTGTGACATATAATTGGTGCAGTGTTGAAAGATTCTTATGGTGCTTAAAATTTTAAAATGGGTTGAATTTCTGTTCCATTTTCGTTCATACATGCTCAACTATCATGATTGTGTGGAACTTTAACTGTCAATAAAAGGAGTGTAAAAATTTACTTATGAATTTATTTAGTAGAAGTTCATAAAGTTGAGATTTATGGTTACACTTATTGCTGCAAAAATTTAGCAAAAATGTGTTTGTTATAGGAGATGTGCATGAAATACTGATCGAGTTGGAAGGAATGGGTGGTGGCGGAAAGGTTCAGCTGGAGGTATGTTTCTTTTATTGGAAAAGAAGAAACCCAAGAATACAAATTTATAAGATGGGGAAAAGTTGTTGACCATTTGAATTTTAGTTGACAGCATGATGTCTATCCATTATATTTCTTGTTTAATATAGTGGAAAAATTATTTCTCTGTCATGCATTGTTACAACTTCGTATGCCAATATATCTGTTTACATATTTTATCACTTGTATTGAACTGGTTCCTCTTAAATAATCTTGTATTTTTAATAAATCTATAGGTTTTAATGTAAGATTTGACTTTTTCTTGAACTTCATTCAAGACTTTTGAGTTAAGCTGTATGCTTTTTGTTTGAAATATTTAACTACTTGTATACTTAATTTGGTGTAAATGCACTTGTGTAAATAATGAGAGGTTACATTTTAATGAGTCATGATTGTTGATTTTTGTGATAAATTTTGGATTTTAGGTAAAATATAAAAGCTATGATGAAATTGATGAAGAGAAAAGGTGGTGGAAGATACCTTTTGTTTTAGACTTTCTAAAGATAAAGGGTTTTGATTCTGCATTCAGAAATGTTATTGGTTCTGATACAGTACAGGCTGGCCAATTTGTGGAATATGCGTTTGGGCAGTTAAAGTCTTTTAACAATTCATATCTTCTGAAGGGCCAGCAGTCTGATATTAATAATGATAAGTATGACCCTGAAGGTACACGGGAGCTGAACGAATCTGTTTCTATATTCAATATGCCTTCTGAGGAAGCTGGTAGTTCAGAAGCCTCCAGTGAAGATTTCATTGAACAGAGGAACTCAAATGAATTTCACAAACAGGACAATGATACTGAAAATGGACATGCTTCTGAATCATTGTCAAAAGTTAGTGAGGAAGGGCTGTCAAATCAAATTTTTTGGAGGAATTTTGCTAATGTTATTAATTCTAGTATTGCTCAAAAGCTAGGTCTCTCTGTTCCTGAAAAGTTCAAGTGGGATGGATTGGAGTTTTTAAACAAAATTGGTTCACAATCGCAAAATATTGCAGAAAGCATTTATGTTCAATCTGGTCTTGCAATTCCTGGAGGCACAGATGATACAAATGATAAAATAAGCGGCCAACCTGCCATTGCTGCATTTCAGTCTTCAGTTCCAGAGGTCAAAAAAGCAACACAGAAATTGATGAGGCAGACTGAGTCAATTTTAGGAGGTTTAATGCTTTTGACTGCAACAGTTTCCAAAATAAAAGACGAAGGGTGTTCTTCAGAAGAGAGGATAATCAAAGAAAATTCTACCAAAGCAGGAAGCAATGATATACAATATTCTACAAGTCCAAAGTTTCCTAGCTCACAGAATGGATTAGTGTTGGATGATAAAAAAACTGAAGAGATGAAAGAGCTTTTTTCTACTGCTGAAAGTGCCATGGAGGCTTGGGCAATGCTGGCCACTTCACTGGGCCAACCTAGTTTCATTAAGTCTGAATTTGAAAAAATATGTTTCTTAGATAATGCATCCACAGACACACAGGTGTTTTGTTATATCCTCTTCAATAAGTTCACTTCTCTATTTTTTATGATTTTTTCAATTGTTTATGTAACATTCAAAAATCTATTTGTGATATATTGCCAATATCTTATTCCATGGACTGGTTTCTATTTTCTAAGCCATTAGAACTTTCAGGTTGCAATTTGGCGTGATTCCGCGAGAAGAAGGTTAGTGGTTGCTTTTAGGGGAACAGAACAGGTAGTTTATATTCTTTTTCTTTTAGGTTGAGTACAGCTTCTGGTTTCAGTTAAAGAAGCTTATACTTTTGATTTTTCAGACTCAATGGAAGGACTTAAGAACTGATCTAATGCTTGTGCCAGCCGGGTAACATTCATTTCCAACCTAGTTGTGACTTGTTTATTGGTTTAATTGGTTTAACTTTTAGCCATAAAAGGTGTTGTTTTCAGGTCATTGTATTTGTATCTAACTAGTATCTCACTGCTTTGATATATAGTTTTAATCTTGTGAAAAATTGTGCCTGTATTATATTAGATAAGTGTAATTATATTAAAATGCTGCTTGATTTTTTATTGATATATTTGATAACTTAAAATAATTGGTAAAATATTGAAAGAGATAAAATTAAAAATAATTAGGAAAGTTATAGAAAGTATTGGGAAAAACCCAATCCCACATCAGTTAGAGATAAGACCAAGATAGAATATATAAGTGGAAAGCAATCCTCACCCTGTAAGCTAGCTTTTGGGGTTAAGCCCAAAAATCACATTCTATGATGGTATCAGAGCCTATCCTAAATCCATCAAATGGACCACCCACCATGTCATCCACGCACCAAGCTCGATAGTGCCGGGCATGAGGGGGTGTATTGGGAAAAGCTCAAGTTCTTCATTGGCTAAAGATAACACCAAGACTTAATATATAAGTGGGAGACAACCCTTAGTCTATGAGCTAACTTTTGGGTTGAGTTAGGCCAAAACACACATTCCAAGAGAAAGCAATAGATGCATATTTGGGGGACAGTAGCCAGTAAGATATTTTATTTAGTTCATTATTGAAAAAGTACATCATTGTTTATGTTGTTGTTATTGACTATTATTACATCAAAAGTATTAAAAATATCACTTCTTCGTATCCTGTCAGTTTTTTAGATTATGCCATCTTAGGGCCCCCCCTCAAAATATCCATTGGTGCTGTGTCAAATAATAATTAATTTAGGGATTGAATTAAAATGCTTTTTGATTTCACCAGATGATTTCATCTTACAACTAACTTTCCTATGACTTTCATAGGCTAAATCCTGAAAGGATAGGCGGAGATTTCAAGCAAGAGATTCAAGTATGTTAACTGTTGGAAGGTTTATATATGTCAGACATGTTTAGTAGATGTCTAGAAGGCTTTAAGAACATAAGATTCATTTGTTGTTGACAATGGTACGATTATTGCAGGTTCACAGTGGTTTTCTAAGTGCGTATGATTCAGTAAGGACTAGGATCATTTCTCTAATTCGACTTGCAATTGGTTATGTGTAAGTTGTACCTGTAAAGAAATTTTATTACACCGAGCACACTGCCTTAAAACCAACCATGCTGTATTTCTTAACATATTTTGAAAATCCCTTTGCTTTCCAACTTGAAGCTTTTAAAGTGAGTCATTAAGTGTTTTTATGAATTATGTGACATAAATGAATTACATATTGTCATGAACTAGCTATACCCCCAAAAGCTTAAGTTTTGGGTGTTGTTACATCAGTACATTAATGGTTTAGTTACATCTCTAAACACCTCACACAAGAGCCCGTTGAACTTAAAGTGTTGTTAGCCCATTTACATCTCTAAACACCTCACACAAGTGATGGTTACACATTGCCTGTCGGATTGAATTGTCATTTTCTTAATTTTCTGCTTATGCTATTTTGTATGATTTGGCATAAAATTTCCTCATATGGCCAAAGTATTGACACAATGCTGATTAAGTTCATTTATTTTTTTACATGCTACTTTGTGATAGGTTCTAAGGTTATAATTCTGTATTAGGCAGTTATGACTTGGGACGTCACACTTATAGTATTATATACATGGTTTGATTGACAGGCTTGTAGGAGAGGATTAAGGTGTCAGTTTGTTGCTTATGGTGTTTGAAGGAGGAAACTCCTTGTAAGGGGGAACCCTTGTATGTTGAATGCTTGTACTGCAAACCTAGTCATTAAAGCGATTGTTTCTGTAATACAATTACTGTTTTGTGTCTCTAATTCTTGAGTCCAACACTATGCCAACAGTACATCTCAAATTTGATTTCGCATTGACAAACAAGGTATTTTTTGTGCCAGAGATGATCATTCTGAGTCGCTCCACAAATGGCATGTTTATGTGACTGGTCATAGTTTGGGTGGTGCACTGGCAACCTTGCTTGCTCTTGAACTTTCATCTAATCAATTAGCAAAGTATGTTTATTATTTCTCACATACTTGCATTTCTTCCATTTATATTTTATAATTTGTTTTAAGTTCTTATTTTTATGCAAATGAGCAAAATGTTATATTTACATTAATTAATTCAACTGTTGCCTGTTGGTTATACTCAGTATGTTAAATATATTTTATCTGGTTTTAATACCTACCGTTTAAGTTTATCTCTACCATAGTGTGCTGTCAGTAGTCATGGTTCTTTATATTTGTAGTAGAAAAGAGGGGGATAAAGAGAAAGGAAGTCATATTTCTAATTACAGAGGACTAACATGGCAATGTCACACACTGCATTTAGTGGTTACAAATCTTTACTAATAAAGTTTGGCAGCCTGTAAGTGATTTAGTCACAATTTACATAATTTATTGAGTTTCAAAATAATATATTAATGCAATGTAACAATAAAATTTATAAAACAAAAGGTGTAGCTTCATTTAAAATGTTGCTTCTTGTTCTTTTAAAAGGGCTTAATCGCACTTTTTACCCCAACTTTTTAATTTTTGGTGAATTTTACCTCTGACATATTAATTTGGCGCATTTTACCCCCAACTTTTAAGAAACTTGTGGATTTTACCCTCTATCATTTTACTCCTAACATAGTAGCATTTTTTACTTTGGACTTTTTATTTTTTTGGCAAATTTCACCCCCCAATTTTTGTGATTATTAATGGAAAAATGGCTGGGGCAAAATTCGTAAGTTTATTAAAAGTTGGGGGTAAAGTGTGCCAAATTAAAAAGTTGAGGGTAAAAAATGCAAATAAGCCTTTTAAAAGTTCCTATATTAATATATTAGTTTTTGAGAAAAAACTTAAATAATATTTATTTAAATAATAAGCTATTAAAGAATGATGAGGTATTAATAGAAACTGCATAAGTACAACCACATTTAAAAGAAAGTGAAGGAGCAAATAGAGAAATTAAAATGGTTGATTAAAAAAATACAGAATTTTAATTTAGAAGAGAAAACAATAAGACTTAGGGCCCACTTGAGGTGGTTGTGAGTTTTTGGTTTTGATTTTCAAATGCAACTTTTAAAACAAAAAGCGTTTGGCGAAGAAGGATTTGTGAATTTGATTTTTAACTCATTTTCAAAATACTTACATTCATTTTTCAAAACCAAGAAAAAAAGGATTTGTGAATTTAGTTTAGTTTTAAAACAAATGCACTCTTCCTACATTTGACAATGCCATTCCCGTTGTCACCACCGCCACCACCACTAATACTGTCGCTGCCATCACCGGCATTGCTACCAACACCAAAAATATTGGCACCACTGCCACTACCACCACCACCATACACAAGCACCTTAATTTTATTAGGATAGGAAATTTTCAAAATTAGTTTACTTTGAAACTAAAAATTAGAGATAAAACTGAAACTAAATTTTAAAAACTAAAAAATGCTTGTTGTTTTTGAAAAATTGAAACTCAACTAAAAACCACCCTAAATGGGGCCTTAAATAGTGAATTTAAGACAATCAATTATCGTAGATGGAAAAAGTAAAGCAAAAAATAGTAAACACTATCACCTCTTTTCTCATAAAAGTTGGTCCCTGTGAAAGAAGTGATGAGAGGGATTTTTTAACTCTTGTGTGTGGCTATTGCTTGTTGGGGGAGAAGGCTGAAGCTGAGAGCCTGAGATAATTTTTTACTTAAAACCCTGTTGAGATTCCACATCGAATACAGATATTGCTTAAGTAAAGCTTATAAATGCTTGGGTGAAGTTAGGCCGAGTCCAAATTCAAGATGATATCAAGTATCAACCTGGCCCCACAGAGTTTCCAGTGTTATCAAGCTTGGCCTGTGAATTTCCCAGGGCAATCTACCTGGCCCTGCATGTTTCCCAGTGTAATCTACCTGCTCCATGGCTTTTCAGTGCAATATTAAAAAAATGTGACATGCACAGTCTTGGGTGTGACTTGTGTGTGTTGAGATACCAGTACCCCATACCGACTACAAAAATGGCCAAAGTAGAGCTTGTCAAGTATAAACAATAAATAATATTTATACAAAAGTAGATAGAAATTTTATTTTGCCCCCCAGCTGCTGCAAAGGACTGCCACTGGTCCTGAGATTGACTATTGACCATGACTTAGTTTTTCATTGGCATAACATTTTTTAACAAGAATAGTTTTTAGTTTCTTTGTTGATTTATGTTGAATTTTTGGAGTTGAAGGAGATATTTGAGGTGATATTTTTTTTGCTTTTCTTTTCTCTGTTTCTTTTGCTTTCTGGATGAGTTTTGATTCTTTTTCTGTACTTTTATCTTTCAATAAATTCTTCCTTTATCAAAATAAATAAGGAAAATTAAAATTTTCAAATTCTTGTTAACATTTTCTAATTTAGAAACAACTACCCATTCAACCTGTTAATGATGTCCAGAGAGCGGTTATTGACTGCTTGAATTGAGTGATTATTGTGGCTAAACTGAATATTTTGTGTATGAATTGCCTGTTTTGAGTTTTCTCAAATAATTTTTTTCATTTGTGAAATTGTCCTTTCCATCAATGATATTATTATATGCAGATAGCTACCATTGAAGTTTGCTAATAGTATTTACCTTTATATTTGCTATATTTTCTGTGATACTTTAAAAAAAAAAACAAATACTTCGGGGGATTTTTTATAAATGGGTCTGTATATTTTCAATAACTTTCAATTGGGTATCTATACAGACCTAACAATAGACTGGATCAAGGTACCCCATTGAAGACGTTTCTGAAACTATCAGGACCCATTTAAAAAATCTCAGAAAGTATAGGAACTGCAAATTAATTTACTGTAATATTTAAATTCACTCTTTCTGCCCTATTTTATATTCATGGCAGTTACTGTATGCAATAATCATTTTATTGTTTACCAGGCGGGGAGCAATTTCTATTACTATGTATAACTTCGGTTCTCCTAGGGTTGGTAACAAAAGATTTGCAGAAGTTTACAATGAGGTTAGAAAAGAGTATAACTATTTTGTTAATGTTTTCATTGCCTTGTTGCATACTATATTGAATTTATTGTCCATTATGTCCTTCAAATTCTTAAATTCTGAATCCTCCTGTATATTATTTTCTTTAACCTAGAGGCTTTTTGTCTTCTAAATTATCATGTTAGATAAAGTAGACATGTTTGTTTCCTTGTTTACATTTGTAAAACTGTTAACTGTTTTGCTCCTCTATCTGCAGAGAGTTAAAGATAGCTGGCGAGTTGTGAATCACAGAGATATTATACCCACAGTTCCCCGATTAATGGGTTATTGTCATGTTGAGCGACCTGTATTTCTTGCTGCAGGGGTTTTAAGACATGCCCTAGTGAGTGGTTATTATAATGCTTTGCACTCACACAAACCTTTGTTTAAAATTAAAATATAAGAATTTTCTCTTTTCCTGTCATCTACTGTCTTGTCAAAATTTAATAGCCTAATTGATTTGGCTATTATTGGCAATATTTAGGGAAAATGACTGAAATGAAGTTCTCAGTAAATAAAATAGAAACAATTAAACGCTTAAGTGGTTTATTGGGTCCATAAGTGGTTATTCATTTAGCACTGGTGAGCATTGTCAACAAATCAAGTAGTTAGTTGTTCTGAAACTGTTAACAATTTTGCCAAATTTTCTTACCATGTAATTCCCCCTTTCATTATTAATTAAACTTGAGATTTGTTTCCTTTTTTGCTTATTATTTGAATAATTGCCAGACTTGTTGACAATACTTAAATATATATGCTTTTGGAATTGTTTCTTAAACAATCTAGACATAATGAATGAAACCAATTAGGTAGTTAAGAAACTGGAAAGATAGATTGCAACTAGGTTTAATTCATTTGATATCATTAAATTATTTGATGTTTTAAGGATAAATTTGTCACCATATATGAGGAATTCTTTGTTCTCTCTGTAATATTTTGGGTGACACTGGCATCAATAGTTATACTATGTAATTTACACTCTTGTCAAGAGCATGTCAGTACATATGAAAGTTAATTGTTTGAGACTGACAGGAATAATTTCTTAAATTTTTAATGGATTGGACATCTTCTGATCTTTACTTTTACTAATATATCAAGTGCATGTCATCCAGGAAAACAAAGATATTTTGGGAGATGGTTATGAAGGTGATGTTCTTGGGGAATCAACACCAGATGTTATAGTCAGTGAATTTGTATGTTTCTTCTTTTCTAACTTTCAAGTAAATGCTTATTCTGTTTTTTCCACAAATTCACTTTTAGTCATGCATTTTGATTCCCCATGCATATTACATGTTATTCCAAATAGATATTAAGGGGTCGTTTGTTTGTGCTATATTTAATGAAAAAATTAATTTAAAAGAGATGTTTAATTATTTTTTTTATGATAATTAGATTTTTTTTTAAATAGTAACAATCCCAGCAATTATAACCTCATGCATGTCACTCACCTCATCATTGAGGTCAAATGAAAATTGGTAATTCCTAACAGATTATTTCTCATTCAAATGTCAGTTTCTATGTGATCGTAGACACCATGCATTTATTGAGAGGTGAAGGTTTTAAAGGGGTTAAAAATTAATCCCTTATTTCACACACTAGTTTTTTTTTTGGCTTGTCTTGAGGTACTTTGACTATGTTTGTAGCTGTACTTTTAGAATATTAATTATGCATCTCTCCGTTAAAATACTTGGTTGTTGTTATTGTATCTCTTTTAATATCAAGAAATTCTATGTAATATCTATTTTTCACTATATGCACTTGGCTTTTGCAGATGAGATAATTATGATCCACATTTTATATTTACTTTTGGTTCCATTTATTTTTCATTTCCGTAGAAAATATTTTTTTGCCGAAGTAGTGTTTATATATAGTTCAACGTTTGATTGAATACATGTTTCACATCACGTTCGTAAAATTTTGCATAACCCAACATCATTTTCTACTCTATTGTTTTGTCTTAAAATATTTAAAGTTCTGACATACTTCAACGAAAACAGCAAGATATCAACCATTTGATCATAATACTTATTTTTGTTCCTACAATTTGACATGCAAGATTAATAGTTTCAACTTTGTCAATCGATATCATTTTCTAAAAGAAGTTATTGATTAGAGTGAGTGTATGGAGTGTTATACTACTTAGTTTGTTCCCCAAACAATTATATTGTTAGGTAAATCCCCACCCAACTAGTTAGTTTGATATAGTTAGAAAGGTGGGATATATGTAATAAGTGAAAGTACAAGTAAGTTTTGAGTTTACGAAGTGTTATACTACTTAGTCTCATGCCTTGCATTCTTTTTGTCGTCAAAGTCACAAAGAAGCGTGAAAGTTTGCACCGCTTTCTTAGTTGCATGCATTGGGTACCATGATTATAACTGCAAACAAACCATGATGCCCAATGCATCATGGATAAGAAAAGATGGTCTTTCGGGCGTCTTGTGTTGGTTGGTAGATCCGTTTGTCATGCATAGCATAACCATGCCCTAATGCATTCATCATATCTCCTCTATGATAGGGTGTTGAAGTATTGGTCATCAGAATTTTCATTCTCGCAAACATGGGGTCGGACCAAGTGCCACCTTTTAAAAAAAGGTTCTATCATGTCAAAGTCAAGAATCTAGAGCTAGCCAGCTTGCGGAAACTAGGGCAGCAAATGAATCAAGTTCAGCGTCAAGCCTTCAGCAAGGTATATGAGAAGATCTGAGATCTGGCAATGATAGGAGTGTCTGTTGAAGCCATTGCATCTCTCACTCAATATTACGACCAATCACTCAAATGCTTCACTTTTGGGGACTTTCAGTTAGCACCAACCATAGAGGAGTTCGAAGGGATCTTAGGATGCCCGCTATGGGAAAGGAAGCCATACCTTTTTTCCGGATTCTATCATTCTATGGCAAGAATAGCAAAGGTGGTCAAGATCTTGGAACAAGAACTAGGCTGAGTGAAGCAAAATAGGAATGGAGTGGCAGGGATACCAAGGAAGCGCTTGGAGGAGAAGGTGGAAGCTCTGGCCAGCATTCATCAACGTATTAGCTCTACTAGTGTTTGGGACAACACTATTCCCGAATGTAGACGAGTTGGTGGATCTTAAGGCGATCGACGCCTTTCTTGCTTATCACCACAGCATGGAAAGTCCGATCATCGCTGTTTTGGTAGATATATATGATACATTCAACTTGAGATGCGAGAAAAGCAGTGCAAGAATTGTTTGTTGTACGTCTGCTCTTTATGTATGGTTGGTATCTCACGTTTTTTATCATGAAGGTAGATCAGTCTGTCCCTTACAAGGTTATCGCATGTGCTCCGAAAAGGGTAAAACAAATTGGGAAGAACTCTTGCACACTTGATTTGAGGCCGCTGTCCCTTATGATGGGCGTGTGGGGTGCTAATACCTTCCCCACGTATGAACAACTCCCGAACCCTTATTTTTAAAATTTGCAGACCTCTTTTTGGTTTTTCTGACGTTTTCCTAGAATAAACGTTGGTGGTGACTTCCGCGCGTTCTCCTTTTTGGAAGACGCACCTTTGGCATTTCGCCTCGCCCTCCCGCTGAAGGGTAGGTTGTGACAGCTCTCATAGCAGGGCTAGGTTGATAAGGTGCTAGACAGTTCAATATAAGCAATGTTATGCCTTTCAGTATTCCATTGGCAAAACACTTTAAGCTTTTTGTAGATGAATGTTTGAAGGCAGATGTTGAGGTGGAGTACACGTCAAAAGTTTTCTATGCTAGTGCAGTTGGTTGCTTGATGTATGTTATGGTATGCACTAGATTGGATTTGGCACATGTTGTAAGCCAACTGTGTTTATGTGAGGAGCCTTGATGATGACTCTTTTATTTTTCTGCTACTATATGATTATGGTATGCTGATTGCTTGTAACAATTTGCGTGATGTAAATGAGTTGAAATCACTGTTGAGCAAGGAGTTTGACATAAAGGACTTGGGTCTTGCCAAGAAGATTCTTGGAATGAAGATTCACATGGACAGGAAATCCTGACGTTTATGGCTCTCACAACAGGGCTTGGTTGATAAGGTGCTAGACAATTCAATATGAGCAATGTGAAGCCTTTCAGTATTCCATTGGCAAAATACTTTAAGCTTTTTGTAGATGAATGTTTGAAGGTAGATGTCGAGGTGTAGTACACGTCAAAGGTTTCCTATGCCACTGCAGTTGGTTGCTTGATGTATGTTATGGTATGCACTAGATCGGATTTGGCACATGTTGTAAGCCAAGTTTGCAAGTTTATGTCTAACCCAAGCAAGCAACATTGACAAGTAGTGAAGTGGATCTTGAGGTACCTAAAGGGTACAACAAGTCATGGTATTATGTTTGCCAGTTAGCAAGGTAATCCTTCAATTGTGGGATATATGGATTCTGACAATGTTGGTGATCTGGATGAGGTCTACAACAAGGTATGTCTTTACTCTTGTAGTTGGGCCTGTTTGTTGGAAGTCCATTATTCAGTCACTTGTGACAATATCAACAATTCAAGCAAAGTACATGACTGTAGCAAAGGCTAGCAAGGAACCTGTGTGGTTAGCAAGGGTAGTGAAAGAGCTAGGCATTGGGCAAGGTGGAGTTCAGTTGTATTGTGATAGTCAAAGTGCTATTGATTTGACAAAGAATCAGGTATGCAATGCTAAAACAAAACATACTGATGTGAGGTTCCACAAGATCATGGAGTTCATGACATCTGGTCAGATTTTGCTCAGGAGGGTTCTCACTTTAGAGAATGCAGCTAATATGTTAACCAAGGCAGTCACAACTGACAAGTTCAAGCATTATTTGGACTTGTTGAATGTTGCTTAGTGTTAGACATGAGTGTAAGGACCACCTGTTGTTGGGTTGCGAAGCTAGTTGGGGGTTTAGGTAAAGCCCGTGGTACGCGTGATATTATATATTGTGATGTAATCTTATTGTTCACGAATTAGATATAGAAATAGTCGCCTACTCTCAAGGATGTAGGCACACTTGTTGAATCTCGTTAAATCTCTTGTTTTTCTTGTGAGTGTGATTTCTTTCATTCCCTTTAGAATTCTGATTGCAATTGTTAACAAGACCTAACTCAATCCAAAAAGCTAGTTAATGGGGGAGGATTATCTGAGCCTTATAATAATTTTAGTCATATTCTTAACTGATGTGAGACATCTTAACACACTTCTTATGCCTAGGGTTGAACATCTAGAGTGTGAAGTGTAGGATTAGACATATGCAAATGGCCTAACATTGGGACTGGATAGCCTCTTACTACCATATTAAAAGTAGATTAGCTCTAATCAACCTCAAAAGCTCAAGAAGGGAGGATTGGCCAAAACTTATAAGGAGTATTCTGGTCATACTCCTAAACAATGTGAGTCCCAATGTTTTCTTACTCCTAGCCTTATAAGGCTTAACATTGACCCTAGATATTTCATTGATGCAGAGTTTCAGAAGCTATTCTTAAATCTTAAGAAAATTTCCATCTATTCTAACTTCTTTCCTGATCTGTGGTTGAAAGTAACATTAGTCTATGCTCGTCTTCAGTTATTTTTCTAATAAAGATGTAACATGTTTCTGGTTTTTCTTTTTTTGGTGTTGCAATGGAGGCTAAGATCCTTGTCAACATGAATTTAATTAGAAAAGTTGGAAATACATGTCAGATGTGATGACCTATTCCTCCTTAAAATTTCAAGTTAATTTTTATGATGGCTAATTATTGGCAGCCAGGGGTTAAAGGAAGCCGCTCCCAAACTTTAAAGCACACCTTTACAATTTTGGAATGTTTCCAATTTTTTTCATAAAAAGAAAGTAGTTTAATATTTTGGCCTCAAACAGGTGTAGTTTTGGTACCTGGAAACTATAACTCCTGGTTCTAACCCTGATATATCATATTTATCCTTAGGGCCTACCATGATACATCCTATGGACTCATATAAGCCAAAATAATTACTTTCACACCATTTAAGAAAGTCAGTTGAAATCATTTAATTTTACTAATTTCAAGTAAAAATAAGATTATTTCTAAAATATCCTTTATTGAAATTTGATATCATGAATAAAATATAGTCCTTGAAAATAGAGTTGTAATTAAATGAAGGGTGTTTTGGGAGTGCTATATTTAAATAGGGGTTAAATAAGTTAGATTTGCTTATATTTGAATCCTAGATACAAATAACATTTTTGCTTATATATGAATCTAGAGGGAGTAAATGTTCACCATATTAGAATATGACATTCTTCTCAATCTATCCAAATGTGCTATTTTTATTAGTTACGTTTTTAAGAATTTAAAGTTGATCTTTCTCTTACGTTTACCATTCCCAACTTTGATATATCCAGTTGAAGGGTGAGAAGGAGCTTATTGAGAAGTTGTTACAAACTGAAATAAATATATTCCGCTCAATCAGAGATGGAAGTGCTCTGATGCAGCATATGGAGGATTTCTATTACATCACGTTACTAGAGGTACAGTGCAATCTCGTAAAACTATTCTAAGTATCACTTGCCTAATTCTTCCATTGTTATTATCATTCTGGTCTGATTTTACTGGTATTATATCTAACTTGGGAAAAACTACTACGTCTTTGGGGAAAATACTAATTAAGTAGTTCGGATGGATTTTTTTAAAGTAGGCAAGGAATATTAAAAAAAATGAAATATACTAATTGAATTTTTTTTGTCTTTTACTGTATTATTTCTTTGAAGATAAAAATAAATTTCATAAGAACAAAGAAATGCATATTTTGATATTCTTTCTGGCCTTTTCAGAATTCATCATTCAGTTTAGGTATATAATAAACTCCTTTCATAATTATATTAATTTTATGTATCACAAATACCAAACTATTATGTTGTGCTTATCCATTAATAGTAATATCTGTTTTAATTCATACAGTACAGCGGGTTATTTCATTGTTGGTTATATTTGCCCCCTTGGGATATGGAAATGTATAAAGAAATTGTATTTGTAGGAAGGAGGTTGGGCAGGTCTCCTCAGCCCGTTTTCTTCTTCATCCCTCCTTTAAGAGAATTAATGATCATATAAAATTTGAAATGGATGTTATGTTAGTGCTCCAAAGATACAAGTGACATCAATTAGGACCTCGAGAAAGTTGACTTTAATGTAGTCCTTCAATTATGGAAGGGACATCAAAATTTCCCTTTCGTTTTGGACCATGAGGAAGTTAATGGAACATTTGATTGAGGGGCTAAATTGATACCAATTTTCTTTAGAGAACCAAATTGATGTCGTTTTTTATGATGAAGTATCAAATTGATGTTCAACTATGTTTAGAGGACCAAATTAACATCACTTGTATCTTGTATAATCAGTTCATGATAAAGTATTAAATAGGTATTGACTCCTTTTTTAATGATGTCATTATGCAATTTCCTGTTCTTGTATAATTAGTTCATTCTTTCATTTTTTTTCCGTTATTAATGTTTGGCACTGCATTACTGTTTAATTCAGAATGTAAGGTCAAATTACCACCAAGCTGTGTCAAGGTCAGAACAAGATCAAAACTATAGACTATAATGATCCAACAAGGGTTTGTTCTTACGAGGCTGGCCAGCAAGTCTTCCTTGGCCAACCAGAAGTATACTTGTATATAAGGTGTTGAGGGAGAATACATATATTTGAGATCACATGCAGGCTTGCAGCCAATTCTTTACTGGTATGGTGGGCTGTACTCAAGTCTTAACTGTTAAACATACATTTTGTTCATGGTTATCAAACTCTCGATTTAACTCGTTAACTCTTACGAGTTTACGAGTCCACTTGTCCTTTGCGAGTTGACTCTTGAGTAAACTCTTTTTTTTAGTAGATTCTGAGCAAACTTTATAAACTCTAAGTAAACTCGGTAGACTCTCGAGTTTACCACCGAGTCAACGAGTTAGCAAGTTAAAAAAATTAGACCAAAATGTAAGTTATTTTTTATTGTTTCTTGTATGTTTAGCATTCAACATACCTTCATTTAGTCTGTTATTCTCAAATATAAAATCACCTTTAATAATATCAAACCCTTGTTCGCTAATAACATCAAACCTTCGATGAGAATGATTTACCACTACTATAACGTCTGCAAGTTATTATCTAGTAGTGATATATTATTACTAGACTTGATTATTTAAATATTTTGAACTTTATAATTCATTGTTTTGTTTTATTATATTGTTGAAATGCTTAATTAGTATGTTATTTATAGATATTTTATTATTATTTTTATAAGTAGACTCTTACGAGTCTACGAGTTGAGTCCACGAGTCAAGTTTATGAAACTCTCACGAATCTGTATAAACTCTCGAGTTTGATAACCTTGATTTTGTTTACCTTTCAAAAAGCTTTAACATAGTTTTTTCGTTTGGTTGCATTAGTTGCAAGAAAAGTAAAAATTGGTTTTCTGCTTGCATCTACTGATGACTGACTGGACCTTGTTGGTTATTGGTACATAATTACTCCACTATATTTCAACTTGTATGATAAGCTGCAGCTTTAATTGGTTTCAACTTGTATGATAAGCTGCAGCTTTAATTGGTTCACATTGTGAGTTTATGACAGATGAATTATATGTAAGCATGAGCTCAGTATATCCTGAGTTTCTTTTCTGAAACTACTGTAATCTGTTCTTGTGGTTTTCTTTATTTTTTTCATTTCGTTTAGTGAAGTTTCAAAACGTTTCAAGTCATTTTCCAGAACTGAGTAAAACTTGCTATTTATCATTTTCCTCATTAAGGAAACAACTTGAAATGTGGCTATATTTGGCATGGTTAACATTCTCTGGAATAACATTCTGTTTTATTAATAAAACTTGCATGAATTGGCAGTGACGAAAATGGCAGCAATGCAGTATGTCCAGTATAGTGTTTGCAAATGGAACCGAAAAGCCACGAGTTACTAGAGGAGGACTGCAAGGAGCAAAACTTACTAACAAATTTTATAGTTTAAATATTATAGTTATTTGCCTTATGATGATAGAAATTGATGTTATAGCATGCATGTCAAATATTCAAAGATAGAATATATGATTCTTGTTCTGATCTCAAGCATTTATAGTCTCATGGATAATGTAATTTATGTTGTAAATTATATATTGTTTTTTTTCTTTTTCTTGTGGGTTACATGTTACTGTTGGATTGTCCTGTATTATTATATAATATTGGTGAAAGATTTAGTTGTTGAAAGATTCAGCAATTTTAAGATGATGATCTATTTATTGCTGGTATTTATTTGGATTAAAAGCCACATTACCATTTCCTAAAGAATTAAACTGAACTGAACTGGTGATAGTAACATTAGTTTATAGTCCAGACAGCGCTCCGGTAGTGTGTCTAGGAGGGATAGGGATCTAATGTGAAATGACTCATGGTAGTAAGATTAATCTAACAATTTAAAATTTTGATCCGCCATAAACTACTGCATGTGAAGGTAGTCCACCTTAGTCTTCACCGAACAATTAAGGTTAATATAATATATAAAAGGCGGTGTCTAGGGTGGATTATGAAGACAAGTGATCTTTGGATCACAGTTAGTGATTGTTGGGTTAATCTTATTCTTATATTAATACCATACACCCTTCACACAAAATTCTTTCTCCCTTTCATCTTCTCCCTTTGCATCTTCGCATAATGATACCTCCTCTCTTCCCACCATTGCCAACCTCAACCCCTTCGTCATCATTTTCTTTGCCGAGCCCTGCTCTGTTCACACCCCTTACTCCCCTTCCTTCCCCGAACGACTTCCTCCAGTGGGCCAGGATGTCAATATCAACATCTGCTCGTCGACGTGGGACCCACTTTCATGAAGGGTGAAGAGTCTAACTGTCATCTCTTAGTCAATGGCCACCATAGAAGGAGGAAGTGCTCACCGACCTCTACGCTCTCTAGTGGACCTGAAAATTTCTGGCGAGTTTTTGGTGAAGGCCACCACTCAGATTGCTTTTGGGTTATCGTAGCCCTTTTTTCATTTCCATCTTCCTTTTCTTTGATTTATTTTTCCTCATTTTTCTTCCAAATTTTTCTATATCTCCTGGAGGAAGTCGTTCTGATCTTCCATCTTGCTTTTCTTTGATTTATTTTTCCTCCCCGAACTGCTGAATGTTTGAGCTGAGGCATTGTTTTAGATGCAGTTGTGCTTTTGTAATGGAAAACGATGGTTGCAACCCTAAGCCATTAGTGTTGATTGCTGATAAAGAGAGCCTGTAATCGAGGGGAAGAATGAAGGAATCAGGAAGGAAGGTAGTTGAAAACGTAAGAGAGAGAAAAAAAGAGAAAAAAAAAAAAAATAGATACCAAAAGGGTATCGTATTATCGTATGATTGAGATGAATCTTGCCATGTATAAAAGTGATGGGTGTTGCTAGGTGTACCCAACATTATTGCTGGTGTATCAAGCATTTTTTTAAAATATCAAAATTGTCTCTGTATTTTTTTTGCATTTATGATGGGTGTGTGTGAGGATGATCCATAAATCGTACGAATCAAGTTGATCCGTAAGGTTGATACGGATCAAGTTGATCCGTAAGACTTCTATGGATCAAGTTGATCCGTATTGTTCCGTAAAAGACTTACAGATCAAGTTGATTCATAAAAAACTTACGGATCAACTTGATCCGTAAGTCTTTTACGGATCAACTTAAATGACTTACGAATCAAGGATATTTTCGTTATTTCACCTTAAATGCTGGATGCACCGACAATAATACTAGGTGCACCTAGCAACACCCAAAAGTGATCCACATGAATAATCAATATTATCTACTTTACTTTACAGGACTAGTCCAACTCCAAGTAAACGTTATCTCACCAAAAAACGGCTAGAAGCATCCTTCACATCCCCAAATCTAAAACAATGCAGGTGCGTTTGGTATCGTAGGTTGAGCAGTGAAATAAAGTTGACTAGTGTGGGTCCAATGGTGAAATTAATTTTGCTCTCTCCATTGGTGGAATAATTTATTTATTTATTTTCACTCTTTTCATTGTAGGCAAAAAGTCACTTTTATCATTTTTTTAACCTTTTCTTTTCGGTTATCCGCACTAAGCATTTCACAAGGGAGATAACAAGTTTTAAACGATAATTTACTTAATGGAGCAAGTTGTTTTTACTAACCAAACCACTTTTTTTATTATACTAAACAAACAATTTTAATTCAAATATTTTTACTCTATTTTCTTCTATTTCTCTTCAATCCAAGCAACTTCTCTTGCTGGCCTATTTCTTACTTATGGTGTGTTTAATAAAGATGAGAGAAATAAAACAGATAAAAATAGAGATATGATTTTAAAAAAAAGGAGAAATAGAATAAAAATAAAGTTGATTGTTAGGTTATTTTCTTTAAAAGAAAAAAATGTTTAATACAAATGAAATAAAGAGGAGAAAATTTAATATAATTTTAAACTTTCATTAATGCCCTTCATGTTCACCAAATTTCACTCTCACCTAACACATTTCACGTTTCTCGAAAGACCTACAATGAAAAGAGGGTTCCATGCTCACTTGATCTGTGTGTGCAACACATCACACCCTACCAACAACACCTTGTACAGGGTGCTTTCTTGGCAAAATGAACAATGATTTTTTCTATTTAAATCAACTTATCTCAGTGACAAATCTGCACCAGTGGGACCCACACTTTATTTTAAAAAAATTGTTGCCATTTCATGTGCCCTAAACCGCAGAAATTTGTGGTAGATCATGTGGCCTTCTCTGCATTTCACTTCTCTTTCACACGTTATTTCACTGATACCAAATACACAGTTAGAGATGACAAAATGACCCTATCAATGGGTAAAATAAATAAATAATTTGCTTATTAAGAGGAAGAAACAAGAATTAAAGTTAGAGATATCAAAAGCGATTTACATAACCAGATCTAACATGTCAAGGTGTGAAAAACAAGTTAGATTGGTCTGATTTTCATATAGGCCACATGATCTATACCCCATACTATTGACTTACATTAATTTTTTTTTTATCTTAAAAAATTACCATTATTTTTAAAATTCATTTGATATTAATTAAATTTTTACAATACAATGACTTATAGTTATTATTTTTATATTGATACGATAATTTTTTTTCAAACTCTCCATTATGCTCCAATGCCCAAAATTCATGCACGAATTGTATTAAATTTGAAATTTACTCTCTTATTGCTATACAATTATGGAGATGTGCTTGGATTCTACATATGTATTTGGACTTACTTTGGATATTGATTTTTTTGTACTACTAAATGAATATTGATATGATCTACTAGTTCCTTTGAATATTGACATGCATAATGTACTATGTGTTACCGTAGTAATCACTGCCAAGCCATTACCGTTCTTTAACCTAGTTACTATCAAATTGCTTACATTTGTCAATTTTGTTTCAACCATCTGCATGGTCTTGCTCTCCCATTAGTGAAAATATGTTTTGTCATCCTTATATGGTTCTATATTTTTTTTTTTTGCTTTTAACTTTCCATGTATTTTGTTATTGGAAGCCTACAACCCTATTTCGATAAATTGTTACTGTCTTACTTGGAATGGGAACAATCCTTTGGAAAAAAGAAGACATGGTTGATGTAAACTTAAAGTCTACATCTGATGGTACACAGTCTCAACCTCAGTCAAGTGGATATGTTTGTTAAATATACTTTAGTTGATACAAGTTATATCTAGAAAACTTAAACAAGAGTATACAAGTGGTCTAGCAACACTTGACACAAGTAGTAATGACTAGTGTTCCTTAATTAACTCTTGGGAATGAAATAAATCATATAAAAAGGAAATAGTCACCTTATGTGCACTCAAGGTTGTCAATCAAGTGAAAATCTGTCATAATATACTAAAGTAGTAAAGTTGCCCTACCAAAATTGAATTATGTTCATTGTACCCTATAAAACGCGTGATAAGTTTAAAATCTATCTTGTTCATTTGGATTGACATATGTGTGTGTTTAACCTATTCATTTGAATCAATTTATTCATTGTGCCACAATTTTCATTCTTAACACTAATTTCTATCGATAAGTATTAATTAGTAAAACTTAAATAACATGGTTATTAACTTAAAAAAAATGCACTTTTTCTTTTATCTATTAGGCATATGTGACTGTTAGGTTTTTTAAATAATGGACATATATGATGCCGTGTATTTTTTACAACATTTATAACAAGTGTTTTTTTTTTCTTTTCTAAATAAACATGTTATTTTATAACTGTCTATAAGGTATTTTATGTAATTTTGTAATAAAAAAACATTTATACAATTGTTATTCCAAAACAAGTTAAAAATCATTTTTAATTAAATATATATTTTTTATAATTATAACTGAACACAAAACATTTTTCACTTTTATAAGAATCACTTATAAATAGATGACTTTTATTAAAAACACTTATTTTAAGCCAAAACAAACTCAGCGTACATACATAGACCCGAGAGTAGTTAGAGAGCACCAACTCCTTTCTCTTTGAAGCAAATGTAGAGTGGCAAGCATTATCATCACTTCACTTTGCTAAATAAAAAAGAAAAGCAATGTGTTCCCATTCCAAGAAGACTCTCTATCTCTCGACTCCTCACGAGATTCACCTCGTTCCCTCCAACATCTCCAACTCACTGACACCATAACCCAAAGCCTCCTCAAAAACCCCTATATTGCAATCTCCACCATTCCATGATCCCCTGCATCTCACACCATGTCACTTACCGTGTCCTCTTGGCCCCCACCCTCTTCCTCGCTCCTGCCAAACCTTCTTCCACTTGCTCACATCACAAAAAAATACCCACAAACTCGACCTCAACGCCCACCTCATCCTCTTCTATCGCCTCTTCACTGCTAAAAAATTTGCCTCAATGAGAACCCTTTTGAAGTCCCTTGTCACCACTGAACACCCCATTTGGGGGCATAGTTTCTTTGGTTGATGAATGTGAATTTGAACCCCATTTTGTTGAGACTCCATATGACATGTTGTTCAGGGTGTGTGTTGATAATAGGATGTTTAGAGATGCCCTTAAGGTGTTTGATTATGTGATGACAAAAGGGTTGGTGGTAGAGGCTAGGTCTTGCTTCATGCTTTTTCTTGCTTTGAAGAGGTGTAATGAGGTTGAGTTCTGTGTGAGGTTCTTTCGAAGGATGGTTGAGTCTAGCCATGTTGATATCGGGGTTCAATCGTTGACGGTTATGGTTGATGTGTTGTGTAAGAGAGGGAAGGTTGGGAGGGCTAAGGAGTTGATGAAGGAGATGACTGTGAGAGGTGTCGTCAAGTGTTAATTATAATGTGCGAGAGGAACGTGGAGATGGATGTTTTCGTTTACAAGTCGATGATAAGTTGGACTTGTAAGGCGGGGAATGTTAGAATGGTGTCAGCTTTGTTTGATGAGATGATTTTGAGAGGCATTGTTCCGAATACTCATACTTTTGGGGAATTGATTAGTCGTGTGTGCAAGGTTGGGCAAATGGAGGTTTTGAAGATCTTGTTGGAAGAGATGCAGAGTAAGGGGGTTGATTTGATAGTGGTAATATTTAACATGATGATGGATGGTTATTATATAAGAGGAATGGTGGATAAAGCTTTCAGGCTGCAAGACACCATGGAAGGGAAAAGGCTTGAAGTGGATGTGTTTATATACAACATTCTTGCTAGTTGGCTGTGTAAATTGCATGAGGAAGCCAATAGGGTCTTAACTGTAATGGTAAAGAAAGGAGTGGCTCCAAATGTTATGACTTGCACTACGTTTATTGAGATATATTGCAAAGAAGGAAACCTTGCAGAAGTTGAGAGGTTCTTAAAAAGTATGGAGAAAAGGGGAATGGTGCCTAATATTGTTAAGTATAGTACTCTAATAGACACTATAGCAGGAATGAAAAAGTTAAGCGAGCTTATGTGTTACAAGCTGAAATTATAGAGAAGGGGCTATTGCCAGACGTATTTACTTACACTTCACTGATACTGGGGGAATATATTGTTGTCAAGGTAGATGAGGCTCTGAAGCTTTTCAATGAAATGCAGTAAATGACATAAGAGGAAACATGAAGACATATACGACAATTATTTCTGGTTTATCCAAAGAGGGTAGAGCTGATGAAGCTTTTAAGTTGTTTGATGAGATGATGAGAATGGGTCTAATACCTGATGATAGAGTTTATGCAGCACTTGTTGGTAGCTATCAGAATCCTATTGCATATTTTATTTCCTTTTATAGATAGGATTTAAATCCCATAATTAGGAGATTTGATTAGCTGCATATTTTGTATTTATGACCAGGAATCATTGACCCTTAATTATAGGAGTTTCCTTTTTTAGATTACCTTGTATTCTATTTAAGAGCACATGCTCTTCTATCAGTAAAATTAGAAAATTATCCTTTGACATGGTATCAGCCCTCCAAAATCTGTGGAAGCCTGTGTAAACTCATGGCCTACATTGCCACACGTTTTTTCTTTCGCTGCGCGGCCTGCATTGTCATTTTCCTCCCTCCCTTTGACGATCTATATTGCCATTTTTTTGCCCTAAAACACCCTCCACACCTTTGAATCTCACCCAACAAAACTGAGAATGTCTACAGTAGCCAATAACCTCGTCCAAGCCAAAAATATCGGCACTGTTGAGCTGGAAAATATTCAACCCAACCTTCGTCTCAATGGCAAAAACTACCTCAAATGGTCTCACTTTGTCCAAACCTTTCTAAAAGGGAAGGGCAAATTGAATCGTCTTATTGAAAAAGATGTCCTAAAATCCATAGATGTTACCTTTGGTGCATGGGATGAAGCAGATGCAATAGTGATGTCATGGCTGTGGAATTCCATGGTGCCAGAGTTGAGCGATGCTTGCATGTTCATGAAGACCGCCAAGGATGTGTGGGAGAGTTGTAAAAAAAATTATTCCAAGGTTGGTGATGCTGCTTAAATTTATGAAATTAAAATGAAGATTGCGACTACCAAACAAGGAGATTGATCCGTTAGTGAGTATGCCCAGACTTTGCAGAATCTTTGGATGAAGTTAGACCATTATGAACAATTTGAAGCAAAATGCATAGAAAATGCTGATTTACTCAAACGTTACAAGGAGAAGGACATAATCTATAAGTTCTTGACAAGGCTAAATAGTGAGTTTGATCCTATAAGAATTCAAGTGCTAGGAAAGGAGTATCCTCACTCAATGAAACCATGGTTGCCTTCCGAGAAGAAGAAGCACGTAAGGGGTGATGATGGAGCCTCAATCCACCAAAAGTTTTGCCTTAATTTCACAAAAGGGAAAAAAGATTGATAAATGGCAGACCAATCAACCTGAAGGTGAAGCCCCCAAGATGAAGATCGACAAAAGGAAGAACAAGGATTCTCTATGGTGCTCAACGAGGAAAACCACCACAACCCCATCTAGCTCAGTCAGGTGCTGTAGCGAGCAGTCCTTCCAGACCCCTTAAAGATTACAATACAGAAGAAGTTTAAAAATTGAGGGAATTCCTAGAGATAGTCAAACCCACAAACACAGGTAGTTCTTCCTTGGCATTCTCAGGTACTTCTCAAGCCTATGCTCTCAGCGTTCTACAATCTATTGCACAAGGGACATGGGTTGTTGATTCTGGAGCTACGGATCACATGACCCATTCCTCTACTGAATTTATCTCATATAGACCTTGTCTCAGCAATAAAAAAATTGCAACTGCAGATGACACATTTATTACAATTGTTGGAAAAGGAGTTAGGATTTAATTTTGAGAGATGCTTTACATGCACCAAAATTATCTTCCAAACTGCTTTCTATTCATAAACTTACAATGGATTTACAATGTTTGGTGACATTCTCTCCTACACTTTGCAAATTTAAGGATCAGGGAACGGGGAAGATGGTTAGAGTTGCTAGGGAGGAAAATGGGCTCTACCTTTTTGAGGAAGCTTGTGGGACATGTAGCACTATGAGTCAACTTCCATTGTCTTTGTTGTCAAAGTCACTACCTTCCCACAATAAAGACATCTGGTTGTGTCACTATCGTTTAGGTCACCCTTCATATTTAGTACTCTAAAAATTATGTTTCCTAGCTTATTTCAAGGATTAGACATAGGAGTGTTTCATTGTGATGATTGGGAATTTTCAAAACACAAACATGTTAGCATTCCTATCAGTAATAAAAGAATGTCAGTTCCTTTTTCCTTGGTATAGTGATGCTTGAGGTACATCCATCATTCCAAATATATATGGGGCCCGCTGGTTTGTCGTTTTTATTAATGATTGCACTCGGGTATCTTGGGTGTAACTCTTGAAACAGAAAAGCGGTTAGATATTCCAATTTTTTTTAGATGATAAGAAATCTGTTTGGGACAACCATCAAAGGATTTTGTTCTAATAGTGCCAAAGATTATTTTAACCAAGCATTGTCTTCCTTCTTCAATGAACATGGAATTATTCATGAATTATCATGTGTCCACACCCATAACAAAATGAGGTGGTAGAACGGAAAATTGAGCATTTTCTAGTTGTTACTCGAGCATCTTTATTCCACACAAATGTTCCAAAACAATATTCGAGGGAGGCTGTCCTTACTGCTACCTACTTGGTTAATCGTTTACCCTCTCAGACTTTTCAAAACAGCAGTTCCATTCAACTATTCTCCAAGTTTTACCCACACTTTAAAACTTCAAATAACCTTGTTTCTAGAATCTTTGGGTGTGTGTCCTTTGTCAACATCCATTCTCCTCGTTGAGGAAAACTTGATCCTTGAGCTATCAAATTCATATATGTTGGTTACTCCTCTACCCAAAAGGGATACAAGTGTTATCATCATGCCAGAAAAAAAGGTCTTTGTGTCTATTGATGTCACTTTTTGTTGAAACTGGATGTTTCTTTTCCCAACCTCATATTTAGAGGGAGAACTCATGCATGGAAGATAACGGTGATTTGTTCAAGAATATTTCATTCATCTCCCCAAGCGAATCCAAATACTTGAGTCAAGTCCTATACACATTTCTTCCAGTTCTATACACACTCCCCCTGCCCTTGCTTTGAGTCCAAAGACAACCGGAACAAAAAAATCAAGTGCTGTCATCCCTACAAGTTTACACACAAAGGGAAAAACCTATTATCCAACCTGTGCAAGTTTCAGATTCTAAACTAATACCAAGTAAATCACTGTTTTTTGCTTGGAGGCTAATTAGGGACAGACTTCCAACTAGGATGAATCTTAGAAGGCGGCAGGTTATGATAAATGAGGTTCAGTGCCCATTTTGTGGAGATGTAGAGGAGGAGGCTGCACATTTATTTTTTAGCTGTAAAAAGATCCTACCCTTATGGTGGGAGTCTTTATCTTGGGTTGGATTAGCAACAACATTACCTCAAAATCCTAGGGACCACTACCTGCAGCACATGGTTGATTTTACAGGGGGAAAGCAACTCACAAGATGGAGATCCTGGTGGATTGCTATGACTTGGACAACTTGGAAGCACAGAAACAGAATTATTTTCCAAAACGACACGTTTGATGGAAGTAAATTGCTTGATGAGGCACTTCTAGTACTCTGGACATGGATTAGAAATATGGAGAGAGACTTTGGAACACATTTTAATCAATGGTCCTCCAACCTAAAGGAAGTGTTTAGTAAATAGGTTGGAGAGGATTCAGAATCTATGTATCATTAGCTTGTTGTAAGCGGTTCTGTTATAAAACAGCAACCAAATGCACAAATTTATCTACAATGTAACCTTAGTACCTTTGGTACTTCTCAATATATATAATATCTATTTTTGCTGAGCAAAAAAAAAAAAGATTCTAAACTAATACCTGAAACTGAAACTAATGAGACTATCTTGAAAGAGCATAATATGCTCCTTGAAATTGAAACTGATGGGATTATTTTTGGAGGAGTAGAATATGCCCACTAATTCTGAGGATTTTCCAATTGCAATAAGGAAGGGAGTTAAAACATGTATACAAAGGCCAAGGCATCCATTGTCTCACTTCATGTCCTATGATAAGCTGTCCAGCAATCATAGAAGTTTTCTTACTCATTTAAACACTATCACTATCCCAAAAACTGCTAATGAAGCATTGAATAGCAAAAAGTTGAGAAAAGCTATGAAAGTTGAAATCCACAAGAGAAAACTTGTTGGTTGTAAGTGGGTATTCACTATTAAATATATGGTTGATGGGACACTAGAAAAGGTATAAAGCAAGATTAGTAGCTAAGGGGTATACTCAAACATATGGGATTGACTACCTTGAAACTTGTTCTCCTATTGCAAAAATGAACACTATAAAAATATTGTTATCTCTAGCAGCTAACTACGGATGGAGTTTGCAGCAATTTGATGTCAAAAATGCTTTCCTACATGGCAACCTTGAAGAAGAAATTTACATAGAGGTCCCACCTAGGTTTAACTTTGAGAAAGGAAAGGTTTGTAAGCTAAGGAAGGCTTTCTATGGATTGAAACAGTCCTCTAGGGCCTGGTTTGGCAGGTTTGCTATGGTGGTGAAGGCAATGAGGAAACAAAGTCAAGGAGATCACACTTTGTTCATTAAGTATTCAACTTCAGGGCGAGTTACTCTACTAATTGTCTATGTGGATGATATAGTTGTAACAGGGAATGACCAAGCAGAAATAGACATCCTAAAATGGTGTTTGAATAGAGAGTTTGAGATTAAAGAGATAGGCAAATTAAAATACTTTCTTGGCCTTGAAGTGGCACATTCTCGTCAAGGTATTTTCATCTCCCAACAGAAATATGTGTTGGATTTATTATCTGAAACTAATAAATTGGGATGCAAACCAGTAGAAACTCCTATTGTGAAGAATCACAAATTGAGTGATTATGTTGAAGATGCAATAGTGGACAGAGAATCCTATCAAAAATTGGTTGGAAAATTAATCTATTGTCTCATATCAGGCCAGACATAGCTTATGCAATGGGAGTGGTTAGTCAATTCATGCATAATCCCAAAGAAAATCATCTTAGAGTTGTTTACTTCATTCTGTAGTACTTGAAAGGTTCTCCTGGAAAGGGCATTTTATTTAAAGAAAAAAAGGAGAAATGACTTTGGAGGCCTATACAAATGCTGACTATGCTAGATCTATAGATGACAAAAGATCCACCTCCGAATATTGTACTTTTCTTAGAGGACACTTAGTAACTTGGAGGAGCAAAAAACAAAATGTTGTTGCAAGGTCAAGTGCAAAAGAAAAATTCCGGGCTATGGCCTTAGGAAATTGTGAACTCCTATGG
Source organism: Glycine max (assembly GCF_000004515.6). Taxonomy (NCBI): domain Eukaryota; kingdom Viridiplantae; phylum Streptophyta; class Magnoliopsida; order Fabales; family Fabaceae; genus Glycine; species Glycine max. The sequence continues at coordinate 35,599,925 of NC_038246.2, forward strand.
CTGAAAATAATTCTAGATGACCCAAAGATTGAGTGGAATGGACATATGAAGCGATATTGTGATAACAAGTCAGCAATAATGATTGCACATAATCCAATGCAACATGATAGGACCAAGCATGTTGAAGTAGACAAACACTTCATAAAGGAAAAGTTGGATAATGGGACAATTTGTACACCATTTGTATCTATAGGAAATCAACTAGCAGATATTCTAACAAAAAGATTAAGTGGCTCTACATTTCAATCTATTGTTAGCAACTTGGGAATGGATAACATCCACTCACCAACTTGAAGGGAGTGTCAGAATCCCATATTTTATTTCCTTTTATAGATAGGATTTAAATCCCATAATTAGGAGATTTGGTTAGTTGCATATTTTGTATTTATGATCGGGAATCATTGACCCTTAATTATAGGAATTGACAATGGGTACAATGATGAACATTAGTTTAGGAGTTTTCTTTTTTAGATTACCTTGTATTCTATTTAAGAGCACAAGCTCTTTTATCAATAAAATTAGAAAATTATCCTTTGACAGTAGCCTTCATAAACCCAGTTCTGATGCTACTGTGAAACAAAATTAGTATGGGGAATTGAAGATAAACACTTATGAAACCTCGAGCTTGCCAAACACTGGTTTGTCAATTTCACATAGGAAGGTGGCACATACATGATGATCTTGTCCTTGAAGCCCAAGCAAAAACCTGTATGGAAAAAATCCATCTTTCACAATACCAAATTAAAGCTTGGAAGCTGGTATAATGTACGAATATTTTGGTGTTGCGAACTATACAAACCTTATCTTTCTCTTATTTGTTGATATATTTTACTTACCCAAGTTTGGTGATTAGAGACATTGCTGGAGTATTTCATAGAAGTAATCAATTGGCTGAGAGATTTCCTCGCAGGCCATACATTCTAATTAGAAATCAGATCCCTAATAAAAGACACATGCCTAAAGTGTAATCATAGGAGGTAATGATATTATCCATGATAATTAGGAGTATGAATTTTGATCTGTTAGTGGATTACTGGTACCCTCACAAAAAGGAAAGATACTAGACAAGCCTCGAGTTTCGTATGTTAAAACTTGACTGGGAATCTCCTTATTGTGAATCATGAATTACTTGTTGTATATACTATAATTTACCAACAAAATGTTTGTCCTCTATATTCTAGGCATATTTGTTCTAGTAAAGTCATTAGGCTTGTGTGTTTATTTTATGTCTGGTAAAGTCATTACCTGTTTGCTATATACTGTAACAAACTAACAATTGTACCTTACCTATATACAACAACAACAACAACAACGCCTTATCCCACTAGGTGGGGTCGGCTACATGGATCAACTTCCGCCATAATGTTCAATCAAGTACCATACTTCTATCCAAATCATTAAGTTCGAGATCCTTCTTGATAACCTCTCTTATAGTCTTTTTGGGTCTTCCTCTGCCTCGAATTGTTTGCCTTCTCTCCATCTGGTCTACTCTCCTCACTACAGAGTCTACCGGTCTTCTCTCTACATGCCCAAACCACCTAAGGGGGGTGTATTGGATTAAGATTTCAAAGGATTTTAAAAGATTTTTTTATGATTAAAAAGTCTTGTGGTATTCAATCAAGACTTTTATAAAATATAAACAAATCTTGTGGTATTCAATTAAGACAATAAAGATTTTTTTTTCAGGGCAACAAAATCTGTTGGTATTCAATTGAGATTTCTTACCACTTTTAAAATGTCTTTTGGTATTCAAAAGTAAATAGATTTTGATGGATTCTTTTGTGGAATGGATTTTGAGAGACTTTTTAGTTAGAAATACACATAAAATACTCCTCCAACAATCTCACCCAAACCCTTGAGACTTTTCATAATCTTCCAAAGACTTTTTCTTCTCCTGCCGAACAAGACACAAACCACTACCAGGTTCATTCTCTTACAACTTTTCAATCAATTTTACCTATTTTTTTAATGGCAATCGATAGTCAATATTATTCATACTATATGTATATTACGCAAATCAAAAGAAAAGGGTGTTGTATATGCTTCAAGATTTCGTATTCATATTGCTTTCAACGTCCAGGCAATGAATATGCATCAAAAGAATGGCAATTGATATGCATCAAGATTTCATATTGCTTTTTTTTTAGTACTGTATATGCAAATCAAAATAAAAAACTCTTTTTTTTTTTTTTTCTGTTTCTTCAACTTGTTTTTTTACAACGTCCATTATTATTATTATTATTTTCTTGTGTTATTATTAAAATGTTAATTATTAATGTATTATTATTATTTTTTTGACAGCGTGTTATTATTATTATTATTGTGTTAATAATTTTTTAATTGTTATTGTGTTATTATTATTGTTATTTTGTTAATAGTTTTTTTTAAATGATTTTATGATATATGAGTATTATTTTTATGGAAAATGCTAACATGTGCCCTTAAGACACTTGTTAGTGTATTATGTATAGAAATTTTGTATTGAAAGTTGTGCAATTTACTTTTTTAAAAGTCAAAAATTGTTGTTTTTAAGACATAGTTACTATTGGAAGTATCCTTAACATGTGCCCTAAGTGCGCATGTTAGCATGACCCTTATTTTATTATTAGGTAGTTTTTTATTGGTTTTTCTATTGAATTGTATATTATTCGGGATATAGTCACTATACTTTTGACAATTAGGAAACAATAACTATTTTTGTCAAATAACTAGTTTCTTATATATATATTAGCGATCAAATGGGGGATTCACAAGAAAATAACAAAGGAAAGAGTAGAGACAAAGATAATTATGTATCTTGGACTATGGAGGATACCAATGAGTTGTTGCACCTCTTGGTGGATGCTATGAATAGGGGATTGCGTGATGCCAATGGGTCACTTAGCAAACAAAATGTAGAACGAATAATACTTCCTCAACTCAATGCAAAAACTAAATTCCCTAAAACTTATAGTCATTATTTGAGTCGGATGAAGTGGTTTCGAAACCAGTATAACATGATGTCAACCCTTATGCGCAACAACTTTGGCTTTGGATGGGACCCAATTGGAAAAACTTTCACTGCTCATGAGGATGTATGGAAAGATTACTTAAAGGTGAGCTAAGTTCATAATCTTTTAAATATATTAATAGTTATAAATTTAGTAAATTATAATATTTGTAGTATATTAACAATGATTTTTTTTTTAGTCCCACCCAAGTCACAGCAAACTTCGAGGAAAAAGTATGGTTGATTATGAGTATTTGAAGATCGTTGTTGGGGGTGGAGTTTCTAGCGGGAATAATTCTATATCAGTCGATCCAGATGATACTGATGCAACAACTTTTGAGCCAGAAAATAGAACTATTGGGATAGAAGAATTTTCATATGATCCTAATAGTGATACATTCATAACACCAAATAACTATGAACCAACATATCAGCCTCCATCACCAAACCAACCAAGTCCACCATCCCACCCCCCTTTAGATTTAGAGGTTCCCATAGAAAAACAAAACTGTCACAAGCGAAGGAGATCCGAGTATTGAGGGAGTTCAAGCGCTGTTGGGATCAACAATCAAGGCAACGTTCTGGAAAATCTTTCTGTTGGCATTGGGACTATTGCTGTGAATTTTGAAAAAATATCCAACATGATGGAGAAAAGACAAAAAGATAGAGATAGAGATAGAGAGCTCGAGGGTATTATTTGGGATGTTATAAAAGAAATTCCAAATTTGGATGACATAACGCGTTTCAAGACAGCTGAATTGTTAAATACTAAAGCAAAAAAGGATTTTTTCTTGAAGATGTCACCGGAAGAACGCTCATCTTGGATAAACTTTAAGTTAGGGAATAATTAATATTTTGATCATCTATTATTAACATTGTGGCATCCGAGTATGGAGGGAGTTCAAGCGCTGTTTTTTGGTCGAACTATTATGGTTGAAGTATTTAGGTTATATATTTTGTGAAATTGTTGTGGTTAAACTTTAGTTATATTTATTTTATATATGAATTTGTATTAACTTTGATATTAACTTTGATATTGACTTATAACCATGACCATGACATAAAGAACGAAGAAATGGATGGAGATATATATAATGAAGATACAAATGATGAAGATATAGATGACGAGGAAACAAATGAAGAATTTTATGAAGCCACATACACATATGTGATGGCAATTTATGCTTTAATAGATATATTAAATCAGTTTTTGAATATGATGCGTGGTGAACATATTGAACGTCCATTAACTCGACGACAAATTACTAGTCGGGGATATGACTATATACACAAAGCATTAAACGATGATCCTGCAATCTTTCGACAAGTATATAGGATGTATCCTGATGTATTTCGAAAGTTGTGCACGATTATAAGAGAAAAAACACCTTTGGAGGATACAAGATTTATTTGTGTTGAAGAAATGCTTGCATCATTCCTACAGATTGTCGGCCAGAACACTCGATATTGTGTAATCCGCAATACATTTGGCCGATCACAATTTGCTACAAGTGAAAATTTTCACAAGATTTTGAAAGCTCTGAACTCATTAGCACCTGATTTAATGGTTAGACCAGGCTCAACTGTGCCTGCAAAAATAAGGGAAAGCACAAGGTTTTATCCTTATTTTAAGGTATGTGATCATTATCTAATTATAACAAAATTATAATTATAATTGTGATTATTATAATAATATTTATGATTATTGATACACACACTTTAGGATTGCATTGGAGCTATTGATGGTACACATATTCCCGCATCAGTAAAAGGACGAGATGTAAGCAGTTATCGTGATCGTCATGGAAATATATCACAAAATGTATTAGCTGCTTGTAACTTTGATTTGGAATTCATGTACGTTCTTAGCGGGTGGGAGGGTTCAACACATGATTCCAAGGTGTTAAGTGATGCTTTGGCAAGGAAGAATGGACTTAAAGTGCCCCAAGGTAAGTATTATCTGGTGGATTGTGGATTTCCTAATCGACGCAAATTTTTAGCCCCATATCGAGGTGTACGATATCATCTACAAGATTTTGCAGGTCACGGTAATGACCCTGAAAATGAAAAGGAATTATTTAATCTTCGGCATGCATCCTTAAGGAATGTGATTGAGAGGATATTTGGTATTTTTAAATCGCGGTTCACAATTTTTAAGTCAGCACCTCCATTTCTATTTAAAACACAAGCAGAGCTTGTGTTGGCATGTGCAGCACTTCATAATTTTCTTCGCAAAGAATGTCGTTCTGATGAATTTCCAGTGGAACCTACTGACGAGTCTTCATCTTCATCTTCAGTGTTACCAAATTACGAAGACAATGATCATGAACCCATTATTCAAACACAAGAGCAGGAGCGAGAAGATGCTAATATATGGAGGACTAATATAGGTTCAGATATGTGGAGAAATGCTAATAATTAGGCGAACATGAAGTGAGAATCACTTTGTTATTATTTTTTTAGGCAATAATGACTTTGTTATTAAAAGGTTTAAAATTTCTATCGTTTTTATTTTCTTTATTCAAACATTATAATTTATTTATCATCTTTTTCATTCACTTTTGTAACTTCCGTTATTTTTTTGTTTTAAATGTATTAATCTTTCAAAATCTTAAAAATCCATAAAGTACTTTGAAATCTTAAAAATCTATGTTAGAAATCCATTAAAATCTTGGGTTAAGAATCCTGATTGTAAAAAGTCTTTTAAAAAAAATCTTTTAAAATCCCACAAAATCAATACAATCCCACATAATCTTTTAAAATCTTCAAGATTGTTTTTGTCAAAATATTCTCTCAAAATCCCAATCCAATACACCCCCCTAAGTCTATTTTCCACCATCTTCTCTACAATAGGCGCTACTCCAACCCTCTCTCTAATAGCTCCGTTTTTAATTTTATCCTGTCGAGTCTTACCACACATCCACCGCAACATCCTCATCTCCGCTACACCTACTTTAGTCTCATGTTGGCTCTTGACCGCCCAACATTCTGTTCCGTACAAAATTGCCGGTCTTACCGCAGTCCGATAAAACTTTCCCTTTAGCTTGATCGGTACCTTTGCATCACATAACACCCCCGATGCTTTTCTCCATTTCATCCATCCTGCTTGAATGCGATGATTCACATCCCCTTCAATTTCTCCATCATCCTGTATTACAGACCCAAGATATTTAAACCGTGTGACTTGAGGGATAATATGGTCTCCTATTTTCACCTCTGAGTTAGATACCCTCCTACTTTTGTTGAACTTACATTCCATATACTCCGATTTGCTTCTGCTTAGGCGAAAGCCATGTGTTTCTAGAGCTCGTCTCCAAGTTTCCAACCTCTCATTCAACTCCTCCCTCGACTCTCCAAGGAGGACTATGTCATCTGCAAAAAGCATGCATCTCGGCGCTATCTCTTGGATTTGTTCCGTGAGGACATCCAGAATTAAGGTAAAAAGGTAGGGGCTAAGGGTTGACCCTTGATGCAAACCAATTGTGATGGGAAAATCGTCTGACTCTCCACCCTGTGTCCTAACACTAGTCGAAACCCTATCATACATATCTTGGATAGCTCGAATATATGCAACCCTAACCCCTTTCTTCTCTAGAGCTTTCCACAAAATCTCTCTAGGCACTCTATCATACGCTTTCTCCAAGTCAATAAAAATCAAGTGCAAGTCTTGTTGGTCCATGCGATATTGCTCCATCACCCGCCGTAATAAATAAATCGCTTCCATGGTCGACCTTCCCGGTATGAAACCAAATTGATTCTCAGTAACTTGAGTCTCCTTTCTTAATCTCCATTCGATCACTCTTTCCCATAATTTCATGGTATGACTCATGAGCTTGATTCCCCTATAATTTGCACAATTTTGTATATCCCCCTTGTTCTTATAGATTGGCACTAACGTGCTTCTCCTCCATTCCTCCGGCATGCGTTTTGACCTCATAATTTCATTAAAGAGTTTGGTGAGCCACTCAAGACCTCTATCTCCAAGAGTTTTCCACACTTCAATAGGTATGTTGTCTGGCCCCACCGCCTTACCGTTACTCATTCTTTTCAACGCTTCCTTTACTTCCTGTTTTTGAATCCGACGATAATACTTATAGTTCCGGTCCTCTTCTCTTGTGTCTAGACTGCTAGAGTCATATCCATATCCATCATTAAATAAGTTGTGGAAATACACCTTTCACCTTTCCTTGATATCTTTTTCATGCACTAAGACTTTGCCTTCTTCATCCTTAACACACTTTACGTGATCCAAATCTCTAGTCTTCCTCTCTCTACCCTTAGCAAGCCTATATATAGATCTTTCTCCGTCCCTGGTTCCTAGAGCTTGGTATAGTCCGTCAAAAGCTTGGGCTCTTGCCTCACTCACCGCCTTTTTGGTTTCATTTCTAGCTATCTTATACTTATCCCAAGTTTCAGAATTTCTACACCTAGACCACTCCTTGAAACACTCCTTTTTTACTCTAACTTTGCTCTGAACACTTTCATTCCACCACCACGATTCTTTACCCCTAGGTCCAAAACCTCTAGATTCACCCAACGTCTCTTTAGCCACTTTAATAATCTCTTGGGACGTCTTGTTCCACATATCATTTGCACTTCCTTGTGATTGTCCACACCATCCCTCCCATATCTTTTGTTGGAAGATTCCTTGTTTCTCACCCTTCAAGTGCCACCATTTGATCCTTGGTGCTACCATAGGACTTCTTCTCTTTGCCCTATCTCTAATTCTTACATCCATAACCAAAACTCTATGTTGGGTAGTCAAGCTCTCTCCCGGGATAACTTTACAGTTCAAGCAATACTTCCTATCAGACTTCCTGATAAGGAAGAAATCTATCTGAGAACATGTCCCTCCACTTTTGTAAGTGATAAGATGTTCCTCTCTTTTCTTAAACCATGTATTGGCTATAGAAAGATCCAAAGCCTCCGAAAACTCCAAGATGGATTTACCCTCCCCATTCATCTCCCCTAGGCCAAAACCCCCATGCACCCCCTCAAAACCTCTATCCACGCTACCTACATGTCCATTGAGATCCCCTCCTAGGAAAACTTTCTCTCCTTGGGGTATATCCTGAAGTACCCCTTCTAGATCCTCCCAAAATTTTACCTTAAAGTGTTATGCTAACCCAACCTGAGGTGCGTACCCACTAATAACATTAAAGGTGTCCTGTCCCACTACCAATTTTAAGGTTATGATACGATCTCCTACTCTTCTTACATCTACGACATCCTTCTTCCACTCCTTGTCCACAATAATCCCTACCCCATTTCTTGATCTGATTTTTCCCGTATACCACAGCTTAAATCCCGAGTTGTCTAATTCTTTCGCTTTTTCACCTGTCCACTTAGTTTCTTGTAGGCACATAAAATTGATCTTCCTCCTCACCATAACATCCACTATTTCCATAGATTTTCCAGTAAGTGTGCCTATATTCCATGTACCAAAGCGAATCCTCCTGTCATGAACTAGCTTCTTTACCCACACCCGTTCACGAAAATGGGGGAACCCTTGCTTACTTTTCACTACATCCGGGCGGCGATGCAGCGGCCCTTGCTCTTTTGACACTGTACTCGAGCCATACAGCGCGTTGCTTTCGGGCAACGACCTAGCATTCACATTATTACGTAGTTGATCCATGTCATAGAGATTCGACAAAGTTTTACGTTGGCTGTCGAAAGCCTAACACAACCCTCTCCTTTTATCCGGGCTTGGGACCGGCTAAGAATAGCAAAGCTAACCTAGGCAGGATTACCTTACCTATATCTACCCTAAAAAATTCTTCAGGGATGCATTGCAAGTGAACATTTTTGCTGTAACTTAAATTGATTTGTTTGGATTAACTTCTCCATAAACACTTATGAGAGAAGAAAATAAGAAGAAAAAATGAAATAAACTTCTCCATAAGTTAAAATTAGTCAATCCATAATTTTTTAAAATAAAAAACAAGCAAGCAAGGCTCCAAAGTGACAATGATCCTAACTAGGTCAGCACCACTGCCACTAGGAAACCTGAACTGAAAGCTGGAAATATATAAAAGATCAATGAAGAGCCCAATACAAAACACATGGGGGACATGAACCAAACCCACGGAGTAGAGCTTAAGAGACTCTACAGTTAGGAAGACAAATTTTGTTTCTATTGAACTTTTTCTATTGAATTCCCTGCTCCAATGAAACTAGGAGGGGAGTCCCACCAAAACAACCTTGAATATTTATGATAAGAGAACACTGCCTCGAATAAAATGAAAATAAAATTGTCCCTAAATGTGATTATCGGTAGAACCAAAAGTTATCAAAAGCAGCGTCACCCTAACTGTGACCTATCAGTCGAAACCAACACTATCAGTTCTTAACCCAAGAACAAATAAAAGGCTCTCACAGTATAAAAACTCTCAAATTTCATTAATCTTTAAATTAAGTGTTTAAAGAGTCTATATGTGCAAGACCCAATAACTAATCTAATAATTAAAAAACTTTAAAATAACAATAAAAGGTCGTGGCAGCCCAAGTCTGAAAATAGATCCAAAATACAATTAAAAATGAAATAAATCCTATTCTTCAAGTTGACTTTAAAGCATCTTCATCAATTTGTAGGAGAATGACCCAATTAGGTGCAGCCCTTAATTCCCATTGGTTTTCTTTTTCTTTGATCTTTAGAATTAGGCCTTGCAATGTTTGTTCCATCCTTTTAGTCTTGGACCTTGTCATAAGACCTCCAATTTCCTGTAAAAGATCATTAGACAGACTTGGTTGCACCTCCATCAATTTACCCCTTGAGAGGCTAACAAATCTGCACAGGTATTTCCCTCACGGTAAATATGATCTACCAAAAAATTCATAGTTTTAGTCAAAGTTATACAATGTCTCTACCTGGTTTTAAGCCTCCACGGGACAATAGATTCACTCTCAAAAAGCATAGACAATAAGAATCTAATGACACTCCAGCCAATTTGAGTTTTCCTTTACCTTCAATCTTAGAAGCGTTTGGACTGTGGGGTGTTGGAACCTCCAACCTGGCCTCCTTAGGCTCTTGCAGTGGAGCCTTGACTTCAATCCAGACAACATGAAACAGCCAATGCACAAATTAATTTGTAGAAGATTTCTCATATTAACGTATCCAAAAACTGATTTTTTTTAGCTTGTGCATTAGCTAATGAAGAAGCTTATTACTTTTTTCCTTCTTAATTTCTCTTCCTGTAAGTGTTAGTGGAGAAGTTTATCCAAACAAGTCTCATACGCTGCTATGGATGAACTTCATAGTGAAGCTAATATAATATATTTCTACGATTTCTTATGGTTGGGTGTTTCTTAAAAGGTGGGAACGACAACTTAAAGGAGCTGGGAAAACTACATACAGTTGGTTTGCTGATGGCCTTGCACTGTTCGGGAAGAAATGCATTACCAGATAATACCATCAACTCATCCTTTGCCTTGTGACAACTGGGAAACTGGTCACTCGAGACATAATATGATTGTGCTACTTGAACTTTCACTATTTTTTTTTTGTATATCTTTATAGTATTGAAATGTTTTTAGCTTGTTACGGTTTATTTAAAATTATAGCCTTTGTATAGTTAGGTGATAACCAAGTTCATTTGTACAAACATTAAGGCTCAAAGAATGAATGGGAAAATGAATCCCTTTTCTCCTTCCTAATATACATGTTATGAAGAAAATTTACCTTCTCAGCATTTTTCGTACAAGTCTTGGAATTTTAAAGATTGTGACAGAAGGCATTTTAGAAAACTGCCAATTGCGTAAAAAGTGGTGGTTATAATCACCATTATTTATACGCCTTTTTGTACATACAAGGTTCCAAAAAAGAAGTGAAGGAACATAATGATACAAATACTTTGCTCATTTCTCTCAAACAATAAATATTGTAACCTGACCCAAAGATAACTTTAATAATAATAATTGGTTAGTCTCGATCATACAGATACAAAGTTAATTCGGTCTTCAATTTTATTAAATAAAATTATTATTGTATACATAAAAAATTAGTTTCGCTACTATTAATAAAGAGTTAACAATGACTTTGATTTTTTTCAAGGTTAATAACGTTTTTTATTCAGTTCAAATTAAGTTAGTCATAAGTTAGTTAGTTCAACATCAAATACAAGTAAATGATTAATTATGTATTGTTATATGGTTATCTCTTAATGTCTTTTAAGTTAAACTAGTCGGTAAGCCGTGCGCATGCACGGGTCTTTTGTCTAAATGATTTTCGATGGAAGAATAATAAAAAAGACATTATAAAAAGATAAAAGAAGCAACATTCATATTAAATTTAAAAATATTGTTTGTTGCACCAGCAAGATAGCAAAATAAAAAAATTGTTTGTTGCACCAGCAACATATTAACAGCAAAATGATAAAGACAGCCTAGTCACTGTCATCATCTTCCCAATCTTCCTGCCTCCTGATTATGATATCCCAAATTTTTTCATAATACCTATAATAAATAGAGATTTCATCTCCATCATCAAAATCCATTTCTTCAAGAAAATCATACCATGGTTGGACAACACCTTTTCCACCAATAGCAGGATTCAGGGTTTCAACTTTCCATTGTAGTGAGGGGCCATGCCGCCTTAAGACTGTCATGTGGTTGCCGCAAGCTCTAAAAGGAACTTTTGTACAATGGGGGAGTTTCTGTAATTTGGAAAAAGTTAAATTGTTAAAATGGTAAAAATGTGTTTAAAGAGATTAAGATATGAAAGTCAGCTTACCAGGGGTTCAGGATGATCCAACATTTCCTGAGTAAGTTGAAGAGTCCATATGTGCTTCCTGGATGAATGCCTCTGCCTGCCGCAAGTTTGCCGCTCCAGTGGTGGTATGAAATGTATGTCAAAAACAGAGTGATGGTCACATGCAAAAAAGTTGATGCTGGTTGACTCATAGATTTTCAAATCTTTCCGGAAGTTTTGGAGTCCATCTGCTAAATACACTTTGTCTTTGCGTTGTCTGACTCGTATTTCATAAATGGCTCCATTGTATCTGAGATGAACAAACTCAGGATAGTTTGGTGCCCATTGAGTATGATAGAAGGCTGGAAGTTGTATGGTATTCTGAAAAAAAAGTGGGAAATATAAATGCATGTATATGTAACAATAATAGTAATGGAAGAATTGAGAAAAAAGATGACCTTGTCATTGTTGAAGGCAGCGATAAATTGCATGATCAGTGGTCGTTGCATGATGCCATTTTTCATCTGTAATCACAGGGATATAAAACCAAATGTCAAAAGAAACTTGTCAACCAAAGGAAAATTATAAAATGACAGGGATGCACAATATAAAGGTTTGTAAACAAAACACCAAAAAAGAAAAACAGCAGAAAGGACTAATGTACATACAAATCGAAACCAAATCAAAGGCAAAGACATTAAACGGAAAAACAGAACAACAACAACAATAGAACAAAACGAAAGTGAAAAAAAAAATGAAAATGATAGTCATGCACATAAAAGTTAGAAAAGAAACGACCAAGCGATGCACATAAAAGTTAGAAAAGAAACGACCAAGGAGGGACGGACACCTTCAAGTCCAGTTTTGTTTTCAAACTTGAAAAGGAAAGAAAGGAAAATGACACGAAAAAAAACAACGGCATTGCACAAAACCCCCAAACCACGTGTATCAGACACATAAAAGAAAAACCGCAAACCAAAAACCCATGAAAATGAGAATAAACGCAACAAAAAGGTAGGTTCCGTGAAGAGAAGAGTAGAAATGATTTACCTCAGTTGATGCGGTTGAAGATGTGGTGCTCATTTTGTGTATGGCGTGAAAGTAGAGTTTGGATAGAGGAATGAAAAAGGATTTGCAGAAGAAAGTAGATGATAGGCCTTTAGTGTGGTATTTAATATTTGCTTCTTTCCAATGCCACACGGTTGTGAATAAATGTGATATCAATAACTGTGAATTGAAGAGGTACGAAGTACATGAAGAGTTTTTGTTCGAATTTGAAGCCTAAGACCGTTGGTATTGTAGGGCCGTAACTATCTAAATTTATCTTGGGCCAAGATATGAGCATTGGGCCAACTTCTAGAATTTCTTGTTAACATTTCTTTTTTTATGTATTGTAGAGGGGGTATGAACGAATTATTTAAAGGTGATTATGTCATCTTGCATAACTACATTTTTTAAATGTAGTTTTTTTTTGTGTAAAATAAGAATGATTTTGGTTTGAAGGAATGCAGTATATGCAGCATGATATGCTACATTTGGACGATTGACATGAATGATTTTTTAAAAATATTGTTTAAAGCATAATTATCATATAAGCAGTAACATATGAACGCTAGATATTTCATCATTGAACTTCAGCAATTAAAATTTCTATATTTCGTAGAGAAATAAAGAAAATTTGTACATGTAAATGTCAAAGCAAATGTTAAGCTGTGATAAACTGCTAAATAATATAATGTTAAGTAAATGAAATTATAAATGGAAGTTATTAATGTGGTGATTAAGATTGCATACCTGACAATGTTAAATTTAACATTGTAATATATGATATCATCTTTGGATGTATGTTAGAATGTATATAAGTAAGATAACAGTTTGGAATTATTGCGGCTGCCTCTTGGAATGACTGGCAGGATCTGCCGGAAATCTCCACCAAAGACCATGACTTTACCTCCAAAGATTGTACTGTCCTTTGAGTTGTGTTTGATGATATCTCTAAGACTGTGATCAAGTGCCTCAAAGCAGAATTTGTGAGCCATGGGTGCTTCATCCCAAATGATTTGACTTGTCTGATTTAATAGCTCAGCTAATTGAGTTCCTTGATGCATATTGCAAGTTGAGTCTTCAAAAACTGGAACTGGAATTTTAAATTTAGAATGTACAGTTCTACCTCTAGGCAATAGCATAGAAACTATGCCGCTAGAGGCCACCATTATTACAATTTTATTGTCAGCTCTCAGTGAACTTGCAAGTGTTTTCCAAATGTATGTTTTTCCTGTACCTCCATATCCATAGAGAAAAAACATATCACCTTCATCTTTATTAACAGCTTCAACAATCTGGTTGCAAATTGAAGCTTGTTCATTTGAAATCATCGATATGTGGTGTTAGATTTAAAGATAAATGAATGAAGTTAAAATACTAATTTATAGATGAGAAAAGCTAAGAAGGAAATGCACATAATAATTTTCAGAGGGGTAAATTGCTTTGTACTTAATGTACCTGTCATGTGAGAAAATAGATGTTCAAACTCTGATTTAAGTTCTTCATTGTTGTAGTTCAGTTCAGCTAATATAAGGCTATTGTCTAGATAAGCTGGACAATTCGCATCCTCTGGATATGGCATTGAAGGATAGTCTCTTAGCGATCTTTGATTTGCTTACATCAGTTGTTCAATTTCAAGCAAGACCAAATTTTGAAGAGTTCTATCATCAAGCTGCAATGCTAATACACAAAAGAGAAAAAAGTCAAATTATGTGCCGTATCAATATTGATTTGTCTGATGGGAAATTAGCACAAACCCGGACTTGTTGATGATTTTTTATAATTATAGACAATGTCATCAACCATCCAATGCCAAGTTTGGTCCCAAACTTGTTCAGGTTTGCTCATTGTTGCAGTTAAAAGTAACAACACAAATAGCTTTCTTATATAATGTGCTGAACCCCAGTCTTTTGCTTGTTTGATTGCCTCAATAAATTCTTTATCATCTTGTAAAAATCCCATAGCAAAACATGCTTCTTTATATGTAGAATACTGATAAAAATGATTAGACATGTATGTATAGCCATGATTATAGTCATGGTTTTGACGACCACATTAAAACTTGAAAAGTAAGTAATCAAAAGTAAGCATAAGGAAAAACACTAAAATTATGAATGCTGACAGCTAATTAAATGCACTAAATTGATTAGACTTGCATTTATAACCATTATTATATCTATGCTTTGGCGCCATCGATAAGAAATATGATATCGAAAATGTTATGCATGGCAGAATTAGGATGTCAAGCTAAAGAGAAATTGTTTTTTTACTTGTTTTATTAATTGTACATAATATTGAGACATATGATGAAAGATGAAGTAAATTTATCTAATATCCGATTCTGCATTTGCGAAAGCAAAATCAAGCAAAAAATGCTATCTAAATTAACAAATCATGCTAAACGATGATTGATAATAAAGAAACACTTAATTACATATCATTGATGATCCAAGATCATGTTTCTCAAGACTCCAAAGCTGATACTTTTGTCTTGGAGTGTATATTCTGCTGTTAGAAAATTAATCAGATATGAATGCTGATTTAGTTGTGCTAGTGATCAATATTTCCTGATCATCATTTCTAACATTTTAATGTATTTTTCTGGATATAAACATGATCTCCGATATTTGTCCCAGAAATTATGTCAGTTGCAATAACATGTTTTGCTAGTCTTATGATACATCCACATAAAAACTGGGAAAATCAATTGTTTTCAATGCCATATTTAATATAAGAAAACTTGCAATACTACAGTAGGAACACAATATGGACAGATCTCAATTTAGAACGTCTAAAAGCATGAATCCAAAAAAACCAATTTTCAAATGTGCAAATGCAGTGATAACAAAAACTACATAATTGTCTGTTCAATATGCCAATATTTTAATAGCAGTGTGAAAACACAACAATAAGAATCTGTAATTAGCTAAGTTAGCTCTTATGAGAATGTCTTGTTAATTTGTTAGACGATAGTTGGGCTGGCGAAATTTGAGAGCTCCCTAACTCATCATCGGCTTCATCAGATGACATCCGCTTTTTGGGTGTTAAAGGCAATCCCGCAACCGGATCATGGTCAGCTGTGACAGACAGAGATTGCTGCATAAAGAATAAACTGGTAAATAAAAATAATATAAGATATCAATGTTCATGACAACAACATTAACTCACACATTCAGCTTGTGTAGCATCATTGCAATCAATATTGGAAGGATCTATTTTGGAACATGCTTTCACCATATATAAGTTTATGATAGTCAAACTCATGAATCATATCATCATGACAACAACGACTAAAATAGATATCAGAAAAGAACACCTCACTATCAGGCAGCATCTCGAGAACAACATTGATCAAATCCAGGTCTTTTGAGTATCTAAGTACAACTGCATTTTTGAATTTTGATTGAATCCTGACCTTAAAAGCAAGCACATGACCCAACAATTTGTCAAGTGCTTGAGGGGAAGCATTCAAATCAAGATCACCATCTTGCCAAAAACAACACAAATTCACCAGCTGCCAGTTACAACTCGAAGAACGAAATATAATACATAAAATGAGAAGCAACATATGATAAAGCATGAACATACTTCAATCTTGACCCTATTCACATCATCAGCTGTTTCACCAATCAATTCAGCACATTCACGGTCCTAGAGCAAAAATTTACTACTCTCATTGTTTTGGGTAACCATGACTTCAACTCTATACCTACCAATTTAGATGCCAGTCAAAAACAAAATACTGAATAAAACATGTTAATGGACTAAAACTCCAATTACCTCAAAACAGGCTGATCATTATCCTTGCCACATCCACATGTGAATGGTCATGTTTGGATGTCAGTTTTCCTATGACATTGAGCACAGGCTGGATAACACCATGAATGGTTATCCATGACTATTTTGCTAATAGTCCCCACCGTAACACAAACAATGTCCTTTTAAAAAACCATAACAATCAAATTGCCAACAATAAAATGCCATTGTTAGACACATTAGCTATAATATATGAATGCGAACAAATCTAGCCAAATTCGACTTCCAACTGCAATGAATATAAAATAAACACAGATAACAGATCCACCTCAGAAATGACATTGATTTCTAAAATAGTTTTGGCTTCAGCCTTTGAAAGAAACGAATCCTTTGGTGATAGCTAACTTCCCCCTGAAACTTGTGAGCTTGCTTGATCGCCAGGTAGAAAAACTCAACTCACCTCAACACCTAAATCTAAAAGCCTAAGCCAATCGAATAAATAGAATAAAGCAACAGAAAACAGTCAAGACGATTGTCACACGAATTTAACAACCACAGAGCAAAGATGATAAACAAAATACTTCTCTTTAAATTCCTGAATTTCCAATATACGATCATTAATCAATAGTTTTGACGCCTTGAAGGAATTGCTCACTGAAGCTGGATAACTTCTTGTAAATGCCAACAACAGCAACAACAAAACTCAGCTATTGAATATCCAAATCGGCAAATAAAATATCATACTTACCCTGTGCATCTTTTATCCTGGCATGTGTCAATATAATAACCATCGGCCCATCATCCCCGCGTTCATTCAAATAGGATAGGAACTGAGTACAGTAATTCTCCCAAAGTGTGCAAGACAAAATTTCACCACTACAGCAAAGAAACAACATTACATCCATCACCTCATAAGGATAAGATAGACATAAGTACCATGCAAAATGAAAAATAAAATTCTCGACAATATAAACTCTAAATAACCAAATATACACAGGAGATAGCAAAAACTGTGATTAACCATAACCTCAAATCCTTCATTTTAAAAACAACCTTGGTATTTTTCGATGAAACATGCCGAAAGACCACCTGATCAACGACTCCAATAATATCTTAAACCACCAGAAATGAAAATAGGTCATCGAAAAAACCCCAAAGAAGTTATGATCAAAATGAAAGCACAAATTGTGACTGCACTCACCAACCAACAGCCCAGACACAAAATTGCCAGCAACAACATTTGCAAAATTCAACAAATCTAAATTCCTTAAAAGACAGTTCATGCAAATCAGCTTCTCTAACAACCGTCACTCCAATAAAAAATAACTTGTACTCATGTTCGCACACTCTAAATTGACCATCATTCTTAACAACTTTGAAATTATGCATAACATAAGTGCAATTCTCTTTCAAATCAGCTTTCCAAGACTTGAGGTGGTCCGATTTACAAATATCATGAATTTGATCACCCTGAAATATGCAAACTATATAATCAATAAATGACATGAACAACAATGCAACAATCAAATAGAGAGCACAAAATATACCTCAGAATCAACAAAAACCATCTCCGCTTGCTCAGACTTGTTAGGAGTCCCAACGAACCAAAGATCGGTGATCCTAACAGCAAGCTTAAGCATTTCTTTTGATCCATCAATAGACCTAATCTTGTCAGGAATCCTCGCCATAAAATTACATAGACCTGCCAATTCTAAATGAAAAATGTAATAAATCCAAAACCATGCAAATGCTATGTAAAGAATGATTGTCAATTTAGAATAGAAAATAATGCTAACAAAAAATAGAATAGCAACACAGACTCAAATGAGACATGCAATAACATTTCAATGAATGACAAAATACCATAAAAACTATGATACTATTCGTTGAACTACTAAGCCAATACATGCAACAACCTGAACCAAAAAAGAAAAGCCAAATCAGCAAATAGCAGAGAAGCAGAAACAAAAATTATATCTCTGAACAAATAATATTGCAACCATCAACAAACAAATAGAAAGGCCGAAAACAAACACAACAAAGTTCAGCTTTTGGAAAACAGAATACCAACCCATCCTTAAATCACACATGCAATAAAATTTCCATCAATGCCAACATACCACAAAAAGTATTACACTATCAATCAATCCAACGAACAATAACAGACAAATGGAAGCCAACAAAAAGAAAACTAAGAATTTGTAAATAATTAAAAACAGAACAGAACACGTGCCAGAGCAACATAAACATGCAGAAACCAAAATCACCAAACAACAAAAACCTGACAAAATCACACATGCACAACACACAAACAATAATATGGTTAATCAAAAAACACACATGCACAACAGACGAACAATAATATGATTAACCAAAAACCATGTAAATACAATCCAACCATTGAAGCCAGTTATATGAGACAAAAAACAAAAAAGCCAACTTAGCAAAAATGCAAAAAAACGTAACCAAACAATTATAGCTCTAAAGGAATAATACGATCAATCCAAAACCATGTAAATGCAGTCCAAAGAACAATTGACAAATGCAGGACAACGAAAAGAAAAGCAAGAATTTGTGAACAATAAAGAATATAACAGAACACGTGCTAAAAGAACATAAACATGCACTCGAACCTTCAACCATAGAAGAATGAAAATCACGAACTGGAAACCACAGCCTCACGCCAAAATCCTAAACAACAGAACAACTATATTGAATACGCAAGCCAACTAAAAACAAATGAAAAAGTGAAACAAATGCAATCAGCTGCTTGGAACTTGCTAGTGAAAGAAGTAAAAAACGCTACAAAGAAGCCACGTACACCACCAACCACCAAAACTGCAAACGGCAATCCAATCACTCAACAACACACCAAGCTACGTGCCTTAAAACTATAATCATAGAACCATAAAATAACACATGGCAGCAAGGTGGCAGAAAACCAACCCAACCTAGAAGGGCATAAATAAATGACCAAAAAACAAAAAACTTGGACAGGTGTCAAGTTCTCAGCTATGGGTATTTTGACCAAAAAATCAAAATTTTGGACAGCTGTCAACCTTTCAGCCATGGGTATTTTAGTATTTTCCACACACTTCAATTTTAGTATATAGATATTGATGATGATTGATATATGCAAAATTAAAATTGCAAAAGTCCATCGACATGCAGAAAAGGAATGCTATTCCACTCGAACCAAGATATAACTTGACTTGTTGACTAAAATTATCAATGTTGACAGCTGGTTAAATGGATCATACTTTGATAAAAATGATTAGACACGCATGTATAGCCATGATTATAGTCATGGTTTTGACGGCCACATTAAAACTTGAAAAGTAGGTAATCAAAAGTAAGCATAAGGAAAACACTAAAATTATGAATGCTGACAGCTAGTTAAATGCACTAAATTGATTAGACTTGCATTTATAACCATTATTATACCTATGCTTTGGTGCCATCGATAAGAAATATGATATCGAAAATGTTATGCATGTCAGAATTAGGATGCCAAGGTAAAGAGAAATTGTTTTTTTTACTTGTTTTATTAATTGTACATCATATTGAGACATATGATGAAAGATGGAGTAAATTTATCAAATATCCGATTCTGCATTTGTGAAAGCAAAATCAAGCAAAAAATGCTATCTAAATTAACAAATCATGCTAAATGATGATTGATAATAAAGAAACACTTAATTACATATCATTGATGATCCAAGATCATGTTTCTCAAGACTCCAAAGCTGATACTTTTGTCTTGGTGTGTATATTCTGCTGTTAGAAAATTAATAAGATATGAATGCTGATTTAGTTGTGCTAGTGATCAATATTTCCTTATCATCATTTCTAACATTTTAATTTTTTTCCCGTGAATACTTTGTGCTCAGACAATTAAGGATGCACAACATAAAATCAGATGAATTAATCAGATATTAATGGTGATTTAGTTGTGCTACTGATCAATATTTCGTGGTCATTATTTCTAATATTTTAATTTGTTTCCCATGAATACTTTCTGCTCAGACAATTAAAGATGTACACCTTAAAATCAGATGGTTTAATGGCCAGTTAAAACTTTAATTGAATTTTAACTTATCATCATTGTGAAGAACATGTTTTCTGAACTTTCTCTCTGGCAATCTCTAATTTTTATTTTCAAATCTTACTTGTTCTATCTCTCACGATATATTTCAATTCATAACATTTGCATAGCTCGATTTCTTTAAAGATGGCTTTATAACCATTAATATAAGCATGGTCTGTCGATAGTTATTTTAACAATTGAACAAATAAGGATTTTGAAATACAGTGCAATAGTTAAGGTAACATCGGATAAGCCATAGAACTAAAATGTCAGGATACTCGCATACAAAATAAGATTAAAATTTAAACAAAAGTTATGATCAGAGTTCAAAAGCAACACCACCACAACAGAAATAAGGTAGAAGCCAATGTACAATATACCAATACCAAGGGGGAAAAAATTGTTCAACACAATTTGGAAACATCCAAATGCACTAAATTCAGGCATGTTTTTTTAATTTGTTGGATGAAAGTTGCGCAGGTGAAATTTGAGAGATCCCTGGTTCATCATCACAATCCTGAAATGCCTGCCGCTTTGTAGGCGTCAAGGGGAGTCCAAGCAGAGGATCATGATCTGCTATCACAGAGAGGGATTGCTAGATAAAACAAATGGCAATCAATAAGTTGAATGCTAAGTTGAAAGTCATGAAGATTCAAAATGCAAGAATTGCAAGAAAGGTCATATTTAAAAATGAGAGCAGTCATCAAAACTCATAGATTCATGTTGAATAGAATGATTCGAATCAGAAACCGGGATATCCATTTTTGAAGATGTCTGAATAAGACATACATTGAAGATAACACAACCCGTGGAAAACAGATAAATATGAATAAAATACATACTTTTCACAATACTTAATGTCAAATAACTTGCATTGAACATTACCTCAGCATCAGCTAGCATATCCATCACAACATTTATCAAGCTCGAGTCAGCTGAACACTTCAAAACAGCAGAATTCCTGAACTTGGGTTGCACCTTTATCTTGAAAGCAAGTTCATGACCCAGCAGCTTATCAAGTGCTTGGGGTGAAGCATTCAAATCAACATCACCATCCTTGTTCAAAGAGAATAATTGTATTACACAAACAAAAAATAACATATCAAACATAAACAGTTACGGTTGAATCCAAAAAACACACTTCAATTTTAAGCTTATTAACTGCATCAGCTGATTGGCCAATTAATTGACTGCATTCACGGTCCCAAAGCAGGAATTTTGTGCTTTCATTTCCCTCGTTGATCATCACCTTAAGCCTATACCTGCCACCATATGCACCAATAGTCAAAAAATGATGAAGGCATAAAAAATACACAACATTTTAAAAGATCACAATCACCTAAGCACAACTTCCTTATTGTGTTTGCCGTGTGCACATGTAAAGGGCGCCATCTCTGCATCACTTTTTTTATGGCACTGAATGCAAGCTGTATAACACCATGAATGATTGTCCAGAACAATCCTAGTAATTGTGCCAACAGTGACACAAACAATTTCCTGCATGAAACAACATAGACATCAAATAAAAAACTTCAGATAATGCACGACAAAGAATTAAAATCTATATAAGATCATTACTTCAGAGATGGTGTTAATCTCAACAATAGTCTTTGCCTCAGCCTTGCCAAAGAATGATTCTTTTGATGATAATTGGATAGAACCTGAAAGCTGTGTACTCCCTTCACCATGGGATTTAAAACCTGACCGGGCCTCAATGCCCAACTCTGCAAGCCTACAAATATACAATGAACAACAAAAATAAGACAAAAAATAATCAACATATATTACATAACACATACAAAAAAATATCGTTCATTGAATTCTTGAATCTCCATCACGGGCTGGTTAATAATTAACTTTGAAGCCTTGAAAGAATTGTTGATCGATGCGGGATAAGATCCTTAATCATTTAAAAAACAGAACCATAACATGCAATAGCATAAACAGAGAAATCAATAAATTCAAGATGAGGATATACCCTGCGCTTCCTTGATCCTACAATGGCTTAATAGAACTGTAATTGGACCATCACCTTTATAATCATCTAAGAACTTCACAAACTGCAAGCAATAATCATCCCACAAAGTGCAAGATAGCAATTGCTGGCTATAAAAAACAAATAGTTATGAAACAATCAGTTATTAATAATAATATAATCATAGCCACAACTTGACAAAGCATATCACATAAATTGTCACCAAGAATCGAACTTCACCTCAAGTCCTTTAATTTGAAAACTACCCTTCTACCTTTTCCTGAAACTTGCCGAAAGACAACCTCCTCCACAACACCAATAACATCTAAAGCAAGTAGGAAAATCAGGGAATGTTATTTAATTCCAAAAACAACAGAACTTTCAAAATAAACTCAATTGCAAAAATATAACTTAACATACCAACCAATAGTCCACGTTCAAACTGGCCAGCCACAACATCTGCAAATCTAGCAAACCTGTATTTTCTAAAAGGGATGTCCCCTAGAACACACTCCCTCACAACAGTAACCCCAATAAACACCAATTTAAATTGATGATCACACACTCTGTACTGACCATTGTTTTTTAGCACTTTAAAATTGTGCATGACATAAGTACAATTTTCTTTCAAGTCCATTTTTTTTTACTTCAATTGGTCTTGTTCACAAGCAGCGTGGATCTCATCACCCTGGATTGCATTAAGGTTACAACACAATGAACTGAACAATGAGTAATAAGTAATAAAGCTACAAAAAAAACACAGAATTGAAGCATACATCAGAGTCCACAAACACCATTTCAGCTTGCTCAGATTTGTTAGGCGTGCCAATAAACCATAGATCACTGATCCTCACACTGAGTTTAAGAGTTTCTTTCGAGCCATCGATGCTCTTTATCTTGTCTGGAGAACGTGCCATAACACTGCAAAAAAATACAACAAAGCCACCATCAAAACAGAAACACGATAAGCTAAGCAAAAATCCAAAACCTCGTTCAACACACAAAAATGAGAAGCTAACATGCATGTAAAAAAACACACATGAAAACAACACCAGAACAGAACAGCAGAAGTACCACCAACCCTAAACCAAACATGCAAACCAAACATCGTCCAACACAACAAAATTTAAAAATAACATGCATGCAACAAAACAAACATAAAAACACCACAGAAACAAAAGCCAAAAACCCGAAAGGTAATATGCATGTAAGAAAAGAAAAGCCAGAAAACCATAAGCTAACATCGAATGTAACAAAACATACATCAAAACAACATCAAACAGAACCCAAATTAAATTGCTCTGCATCTGCGAAAATGAAAACCAAAAACGCGCAAACTGAAGAATGAAGATTGAAATGCAAGAAACCACGTAAAGAAGCAAAGGCCAGCACATGCACAACATGCAAAATAAAACACGTGTAAATGCCATAATCAAAAAAATTAAACTCCTGTAAGCATCAGAAGAGAGATAAATTAAGGGCTAAAAGACCAAAAAACCAACAAAATGGACAGCTGTCACAATCTTAGGTAGGGGTATTTCAGTAATATCCAGAGGGTTCTCTTTTATAGATAATATATAGATTTATGTTTTGACATTCCTATAATGGTAGATTACCACTAATACTATGTGTCCTAGGTCTATAAAAGTGATAAGTAGTGTTTTAATTATGTTGATAAAGACATGTGATTCAATAGTTATGAATGTAGCTTGACCCATACATTTTTTCAACTATAAGCGATTAGTGCTAGATGCATACAAGGTTAATTAAGTTTTTCATTTAGTTAAAGACAATTATTATTATTATTGTATAACATGAAAAATAGACTTCATGACTATTAAAAAGGACTAAAAAATAGCTTCATTTTGTATTCAAGGTTCTTAACATTCACCAGTTAGTGCCAGAGAGATACAAGGATAACCCATTTTTTAATTTTGTTAAAGAGAATTGTTATTGTATTACATGAAAAATTGGTTTCGTTACTATTAAAAAGGAGTTGAAAATGGGTTGATTTTTTGGCAAGGTTGATAACATTTGTTATTTAGTTAAAATTAAGTTAGTAATAAGTTACTTAGTTGAATATCAAATACAAAGTAGATGATTAACTATGCTATTATATGGTTACCTCTTAATGCCTTTTCGTTAAATTTATTTTTTGGCATTATTACTTTAATGACAGACTACCATTATTATTATGTGTCCGAGGCCCGTAAAAGTGATAAGTAGTGTCTCAATTATGTTGTTAAAAACATGTGATTCAATAGTTACCAATGTAGCATAACCCAAACATTTCTTCGATTATAAGTGGTTAGTGCTAGATGCATACAAGGTTAACTGAGTTTTTCATTTAGTTAAAGACAATTATTATTATTGTATAACATGGAAAATAAATTTCAAGGCTATTAAACATGACTAAGAAATGGCTCTTTTTATTCAAGGTTCTTAACACTAATTAGTGCCAGATTGATACAAGATTAACTCAGTTTTCAAATTTGTTAAAGACAATCATTATTGTATTACATGAAAAATTGACTTCATTATTATTAAAAAGGAGTTAAAAATGCTTAGTTATAAATTACTTAGTTCAACATCAAATACAAAGTAGATTATTAACTTTGAAGTGTTATACGATTACCTCTTAATGCCTTTTCGTTAAATTTATTTTTTGACATTATTCTTTTAATGACAGACTACCACTAATATTACGTGTCCTAGATCTATAAAAGCGATAAGTAGTGGATCAATTATATTGTTAAAGACATGTGATTTAATAGTTACCAATGTAGATTGACCTAAACATTTCTTCAACCACAAGTGATCAGTGTTAGATGCATACAAGGTTAACGGAGTTTTCCATTTAGTAAAAGGAAATTATTATTATTGTATTACATGAAAAATAGGCTTTATAGCTATTAAAAATGACTACAAAATGGTTTAATTCTAAGGTTTTTAATATTAACCGGTTAGTCCCAAACAAATATAAGGTTAACTTAGTATTCAATTTAGTTAAAGACAATTATTATTGTATTACAAGAAAAATTGGTTTCATTGCTATTAAAATTGAGTAAAAAAAATGGCTTCATTTTCTTCCAAGTTGATAGCAATTGTTATTTAGTTAAAAAATTAAGTTAGCTATAAGTTTCTTAGTTTCACATCACATACAAAATAGATGGTTATCTATGTATTGTTATATGGTTACATTTTATTAACTTCTTTTTGGATTTTTTTTTACATTATTCCTACAATGACAAACCACCATTGTTATTGTGTGTCCTATGTCTGTCCTTATTATGTTAAAAATGACTTTCCTTATTATGATTGAAGGTTCATCATAATTGTTTTTCGATTACAATTATGGTGGTAGTAAATCTTAAGTTTATAAAATATATGGTTAAGTTTGGAATTGTAAATGGTTAACTTAGAACCTATTTCATCAAGTTCCTTTTGTCTAGCATTATTCCCTCAACGATTCAAGCGTATTAACTCAGAATTTCTATTAACAAAAGAAATCTCCATATAAAATTATATATTAAACTTTGTATTGAAGTTTGTGTTTGATAACTCTGTAACCCAACAAAACTTCTTATAAGTAAAAATGAAGAGTTACAAGACTCATGCTAGGACTTTGTTGCCCTTAATACAAACTACGAAGAAAAATAAAATAAGGAGGAAAAAAAAGAAAAAACAGAACTGAAGAAATATGTCAACATGGACCTAAACTCACAGTACACTAAAAATCTTCTAGCCTTTCACTGTCTACATGTAAATAAATTAGGCAAAAGTTATAGTGTAATGCTTCTCATTACTTGTACAATTGCACATTGCCTTAAAATCTAAGTATCTGCATGAGGTGAAATAAATTTAGTTAGAAAATATGACTTTAGTGGAGTTTAATGTGTTTATTTTCTTCAAAATTTATGGGAAGATTTATACCTCTCAAATAGCTTAGCTTGTTGTTAGATCTATACTTCACTAATCATATGTTAAATCTACAAGCCCTAGAGATTCACCAGAGAAACATCTATTAGAAGAGCACCCATACATGTAGCGAGTGACCAAGATCCAACTTCAATGTTGCCAACTTCATCTCCAACCATTAAAATAATATTTTAACATGGAATCTGAAAAGTTGAAAGTTGAAAACATAGTTACTAGAATACAAATATGCTTTTATCTTGTTCAATTAGCCATCTACTCTTCCTTTTTTGCATGGAGTTAATTAATTAATGATCGTAGAAATCACAACTGTAATATAATAAGAGTGGAAGAACTGTCAATTAAGAACAATGCATCATTTTTCACCAAAAAGATTATGGGCAATCATATTAATGTCTACAACAATTCATATTAAACACACCAATAAGGATATAGTAGCTAAAAAATTTCTCAAATAATGCTAAACCTGTGCTGAAGTTTCAAAACTAACAAAATATGTAGTTGAAGATTTCATGCAAATGCTTATGTCATTGAGAGAAATATAACTATTTCAATTCAAGCCATCAAAAACTCTAACGGTAGTACGCCAAAGATAGCATGAAAAACACTTGTGCAAGTGAATAAAATTAATAAATTTGAAACAAAACAAGCAACCAACAAAAAACAATGCATTTTAGGTATCTTAGAAATGACCTGAAATGATAAAAAGGGCCAACCATAGCTCTTTGCATAGGAGGAGTTTTAGGACAAAACCGTTTCCCACAGTTTTGTATTACTAAAGTCTAGTTGCCCACAAAATTCCATAGCCATTAGACTTGTATAGCTCATTTCAAACCCCTCACTACTACAAAAGCAGAATTCAACGTCGGTTAAAAACGGTATTCTACGTCGGTTAACGACCGTCGTCATCTCTGACGATGTCAAAACTTATGCCGATTTCAACGACGATTATCCAAAACCATCGTAGATATTCTCCAATTCTAAGACGGGTTGCCGGACAATCCCGTCTTAGAACGTACGAAAGGCTACGACGGTCATGGGGACAACACCATCGTAGACTTAATCGTACTCTATGACGATCCTTTGTAGCTGCCCGTCTTACAGCATGGTCGAATTCTACGACGGTCTGCTCCCAGAGATCGTCGTAATCTTTGCTATATTCTACGACAGTTGTCTCTGAAGGACCGTCATAGAATTGACTTAATACTACTACGGTCTTTTGTAAGTGACCATCGTAGTTAGTTGTAAATTCTACGACGGTCTTGTCCCATGACCGTCATAAGAGAGGCTCAATTTTACTACGGTGTCGTTGTGGTGACCGTCGTAGAAATGTGCAGGTTTTACGACGGTCGTGTCAAAAGAACCGTCGTGGATTGTTTTTTTTTTTTAACAACAATTTTTGCAATACTAAGGACTATATTTTCTATCCAAGCCTTGTGGATGCCTGTTCAAGGAATAGTACATGCACAATTGTCCTTCAGTAATGAACATGATCCTAAAAATGGGGAGAAATATACATTTAGTCAAATTTAATCATAAGAGCACATAATTAAGTTGAAAACATCATAAGCAAATAAAAATCCTAAGCAGATGAAAATGGTTCTTAGAAGGATACATGCATGATAATGTCTCATTATTTTAAACTCATTAAATTAAGAGACACAACTTAATTAAGGATACACAGATTATTTGATGCCTTGAAATAGCTCAAAGAACTGAGCATCCCTAGTGACTCAGGCAGTTCTCCATTGAACTGATTACCTTGTAATAAGTGGATAATGGACCTGAAAACTGGCTACCTTGTAATAAGATCTCTTGAAGGTCACAGTTGGGTTGATGTGTCCCCCTGCAGCAACAACAACAAACAAACACAGATCTGGCTTAGTTCAAAACCTTTAAAAAAAAAAGTGTTTCAGACCAGACATTGAGCAATAATATGGTAAAAAATATGTATACCTGAAATTCCAGTAGTGCAGTAGACAAGGGCAAAGATCATGCCACCAAAGGCCTAAGCAATGCCTTGAATGCCAACAGAGGCACACTTGGAGGGTGACCTGTTGACACCCATGACACTTAAGATGGTAATGTAGAGGAACAAGAAAGTTGCCACAAACTTAGCAATTCCAGCTCTGTAGAAGGACCATGATTTGAGCTCACCAGGTTCAAACAAAGGAGCTGGGGGTGCCTCCTTGTAGTCCTTGTCACCACCACCCTGAGCTGCTATACCAATTGGTTGCCTTTCTGAGAACTTGTTTGCCTTTCTGGGGGTACATCAGTCTTTGGAGGTGCTCCCATTTTCCCAAGGACCTATTGAGGTAGTGTTTCAGGCTAGGTATTTGTATGAAGTCTAGGGCTGAAGTCTTTTACTAACCTTCATCGTCAGGAGCCACGGTGATTAAAATAAGGAACAATGGCTTTTTAGCTGGTAAACTTTGGATTTTATCATAGTTGACTTCATGAAAATTCAAGATTTTTAGGTAAGCTTTAGTTTTAGATGCTACTCCCCAAGTTCAACAAGACAACATCTTCTATTCATCACTAGCTTTATGCAATTAAATGTCCTAGCCTACTCCTATAAATCTTACAACATCCACATTTATGTTCACACTTCACAGCCTCTAGAAGGCCAAAAAACCAAAAGCTTCACATATAGTTTGATTTCAAACAATCCAAACAATGAGATCAAATATCATTCCATTCTATTGAACTCCATTCCATTCCTTTCCAATTTCATTAATCTAAACATAACCTCACGGTCATACAGAACTTGTGGCTTTTCTCAAATAATATTCAGAAAGGGAGCAAAAAGAAAAAAAACTTATTTTCCATTTAAAAAAACAATTTAAATCAATTTACCGAGAAATAAAACCAGTTCCTTTGGGGGACTCAGTTCAACTTCTCTTTGTTTTACCCAAAGAAAAAAAGAGAATTAAAACTAGACCTTCAGTTTATACAACAGATGATACGATACAATTGAAATCTAGTGGAAAAATATACCTTATACTATGTCTTCAAATTTATAATAAACTATCTGTAATTAAACTGTTGAACAAGAAGTATTGTAATGTGTTTTCATTTTCTTCTTTTTCCATGCCTTGGGCATGAAATGTTTTGGTGAAATTCATATGGCTCTTGCTGAACATGTGAGTTGAGCGAGTTTAGTTTTTCATTTTGTGGATTTCATTCCCAAAGTAGTGGGATCCATAAGAATTTCAAGCAATGAAGGAAAACGTATTTTGAAAGAGTGTTAGTGAATGGATTCATATTGTAAGATTGAAATTGGAATATCTGATCCTTATTAAGATTCTAGGAGGTATGAGTCAATGTTTTTAACTCTGTGTTTGGGCGAAAGCATAGCCAGAGTGGATCCTCTATATAAGTGTACTCTATGCTACATTGCAATGTCATGGTGGTTACTTATGATTCAGATGTATTTACCATCTGATGAAGTTATGTAACTTCTAGAAGTATTTTTGTGAATGCAATACTTGTTTGCAGCAGAGATTAAGGCCTTAGTTGAGGCATTTACTTTTGTTGCAGCATTTCTGTTTGCACATTTTATTTTCTAGCCTAAGTTTACTTTGTTTTTCATATATGATTTTGTTTTCTCAAAACTACAATTTTCAGGGATTTGGAGGCCATGGTTTGCACTGCTGAAAACAGGAAAAGCCAGGGCCTTTTTGTTACCAATAGCAATTTCAAAGTGCAACAACCCTTGTGGGAAAACAGTGAGCTCTCCCTTTTTCAGCACCTTCTGATAAACAATGTTACCTGAAGATATGAATCCAGCAAGGATCTGACCTTGAAGCACAATGAGTACTTAATTGGCACCGGGATGAGTGTGGTGTGGGATAACACCACTAGGACCAAGGTCCAACCTTACTGCATATACTTCAAGGCCATTGAGACCTGGATAATGCAACTTTCCTCACTTGGTCTTGGTTGAAGGGGTGGGAAACGGATTTCAATGTTCCTTTTCAGCAATGGTCCTCAGCTATGTCTATAGCTTTTAATTAGAGTGGGTTTGTAGATTTGGGTTTGTGGCTGTTTTTGTTGGGTTGTTGTATTTTTGTTATCATTTTCAGGAGATCTTTACTCCTGTGTGTTTATATAGTACCCCTGGTACTCTTTATCTTTTAATATAAATTATTTTTGCAGTTCAAAAAAAAATAATTAAGACATGGGATCTAGCCACAAAAGCTGGGGTCACAACATCATTCATTATGTTTATGACATTTGCAGCTTCAGCTATAACCTAGTGTACACAAAGTCATCAATGTTCTATTAGCAGGTGGCTTGCAGGGGTAGCCTGCAGGTGTGTCTGCACCTTTCAGGAATCAAACTCCTAATTAATGGAGCACTAGAAGAAGAAGTTTGGCCTAAGAAAAGAAAATGGTGTGTTGGCTTGTAACCATGTGCTGATTTTGGTTCTACAAGCTTTGATCAAAACTAGTTACATTTCATTTTGTTAGGGATGGACAATGATGTTTTATATGGTTACTTCGATCCTGCGGCATTT
Organism: Glycine max; assembly: GCF_000004515.6. Taxonomy (NCBI): domain Eukaryota; kingdom Viridiplantae; phylum Streptophyta; class Magnoliopsida; order Fabales; family Fabaceae; genus Glycine; species Glycine max. The sequence goes on from NC_038246.2 coordinate 35,630,920, forward strand.
GCGCACACACAAGCAAAACAAAGCAATTTCAAATAAACAAAATTCAAATCTAAAAACCCTTTTAAAATTAGAACCATGTGAACGTCAATAGAGAACTCTGTAATCAACATTCAACAGCCACACATACAAAGGAAAGAAGCTTTATTAAGGTGTGAAAACCAGAAAATTAATTGAAGGAAAACGTACTTCTTGGTTAGTGTTATATCGGGTAACAAAGTCAAATGAATATGGGGTAACAAAGTCAAATCAATGCAAATGCATAAAGACCAATCGCAAAAATAACTTGGACCCATAAATAAGAAACTAATGGAGGGTGTTGGAAGTTTGAACCATGAAGCTTCAATCTTTGGTTGGAGGCTTATCAAAGATCAATTGTGACACCCTCTACCCCAAACATATATGTACTACTAATAAAAGAAATAATTAAAAAAAATTAAACTTAATTCAAGTTTTTAAAACATATTTAAATACAAGCCTTTCAAGAGGGTAGCAGGCTCACATTCACCTTTTTAACATCATCATAAAACTTTTCTAAATAAATAATAAATTCACTTCGGCTCAAACAAGGTCGTCTATAAAACCCTATACCCCAATGCCACATCCTATCAGAGCGTTGTGTCCCGACGTCCTTCAGCACATGGTTCCTTAAAGCAATTCACCTAGTCATCTGCTCCCCCGAACACAAAGCTCAAGATCATCATAGGATCCAAACACAAACAACACATGGGGAGTGAGTTATCACATTCCTAACTAATAGATAAACAAGGCAACTAGATATACATATCATATAAACCAAATAAAACTTAGTTACACGTAATTCACGTAATTCCACCACTTTGTCATTCAAAGTTCACTTTTCAATCATCAATCACGTTACACAAGAATCACACGCTCTGATCAAGACATAATAACACATCAATTTCATAATAAACAATTAGCAAGCACATGAGACAGTTATGCTAAGACTCAAGCCTATATGCAATGTGGTACCATGTCAGTGAAAAACCACCCTGGGGCGCTTAGGAGTACATAACAAGACACACCACACAATGGGTTTGTCAGGTCACTCTCACTAAGTAAGATCATAGGGAGACCAGTCAGGGTCACGATGTTTTGCGAGAATGCTCCAACCATATGGGATCAGTATAGGCTTAAAGGAGCACTCAAACCCAGTGACCCCCAAGACCTACACTCCGAAGAGTCCGTCAGGGCCTCTCCCTCCTGATTCAGGTCCAACCCCTAAAATCATTTTAGCACACAGACACTGCTCATGAATTATACAATATCCATGACCTCACACTCGTGTTTTAAACACGTACAACATATTGTGCTACAATTTAACATTGATTCCTAAATAGGAAACCTACACTTTCTCTTTAACACTGCACATTTACACTTTTCTCAAGATAACACTGGTTCGGTTATTGTACAATTCACAGCTTACAGCACAAATAATGTCACATCAAGAGTTAATCACACACTTATTCACAACCAAAACTCATTCACAATTTCACATCTCATAATGTCACAATCCACCATCACATGTTTTCACATATCTCACAATTCAACACATGTTCTACTTTACACTTTTACTCAATTTCAATAAGAATATTATAATCTCAAGGAAACATATTATTCCATAATTCATCACATATTTCATTTATAAACACTGCTCGTGAATTATACAATACTACGACCTCACACTCATGTTTCAAACATGTTTAACACAATTGCACTACAATTTAACACTGGTTCCTAACTAGGAACCTACACTTTCTCTTTAACACTGCGCATAAACACTGGTCGGGTTATTGTATAATTCATAGCTCATAATATAATTAATGTAACATCAAGTGTTAAACACATCCACTTATTCACAACCGAATATCATGTCCACACTTTAACATCTCATAACATCACATCAACCATCTCATAACATTCCTAATGATATTCATAAGGTACAACACACATATGTTCATCAAATTTAACCATAATATTCTCAAACTCCAACACTTAATAATTTTTGGAATCATACTATAACACTCTACAATATTATTTACATAAATTATTAATATAAATAACTACCTCTATATATATAAGCTAGCATACATCATATTGAATCACAAATATCAAAGTAAGCTTTCAATGCACAAATTCTAAATAATTATATGAACACTTTGGTCAATTTCAATTATGATATTAATTTTTTAAATTATATATAAAAACTTAAAAAAAGCAAGAAAAAGAGAAAATACAAAATCAATATCTCTCTCTAAATTTTTTCTTACTTTATTTCATCAATTCATATTAATTAGAAAAATGCTCGATTTATAGGGTTCACGCTCAACGTAATAGCATATCAATTTCACAACAATTGGTCTGTCAAACATATATAATTCACTATAATAATTATAAGGATAAAATGAAAATTGCAAAAACACCCCAAAACTCATTCTAATTGATATCTCTAAGGATCCCTACACATGTTCTCACTAATCCCCAATTGTGAATAACTCATCCCTTACCTCTGAGCGCACTCACGTGTCTTCAGCCAGTGATAGCAACATCTCTAGCGGTTCCCTGAGATTCCTTCAGTTATTCCTCCGACTGCTCCGATAGAATTCTCAAACGTCAGAGAGACGGAGAAGAGATTGAAACCTCCACTTGTACTGTCTTCATGCGATTCCTTTTTCTCCCTCCACGAGTATCATATCCCAGATCCAACGGTTGAAGTGTACGCAATTGAATTAAGAACAACATATCCAAATTTCATGAAAATCCAACGGTTAACGAAATTGGGATCATAGTTTTACCGAGACAGTTTTGGGTTTCAGCGGGAAATTAAAAGGTTACAATGCGAATGGTTTTCCTATAATCTTAGACATGATTTTGAAATTCCAAACGGTGAGGATGCTCGGAATTGGGTTATGAACCTGGTGTTTAAATTTCACGACGATCCAACGGTGAATGAGTTCGAGATCGTCGTTTTTCTGAGACAGGTTTAGTGAGCTGCGGGAAAAAGAAAGGGTTTTGAGAGGAGAAGGGGAAAAACGAAAATGAGAGGCAGAGGAGGCTGAGGAGTCAGTTTGAAAAACCTAGCATGTTGCTATTTATAGCTAGGGGCATTTACGACCTATTATTTACTCTATTTATTTATTTTTATTATTTTTACTAAAAAAAATTTAAATTTATTTATGAAAAAATGGGATGTTACATCGATTGCCGACTAAGTAAATAAAATCAAATCACAACACTAATAACATTGATTGTGCGATTATTATTATTAATGAATTGAAGGATGACATGTCTAAGGTGTACTCAAGAGGGAAAATATTAAGTCTATGGATATTATGACATTCGTTACGGAGATTGGAACTTAGAACTTCGAACTTACGAAGACAATATTAAGAATAAGAAATCAAAAGTAGAGGGAAACTTGAGTGGCCGATGGGAAGGTATCTCAGTCACATGGCCACACAAGTAGACACAAAGATAAAGACTAGTGTAGTACTGTCAATGAATGGAGAGTGGCGTGGGAAGTTGCTTTCCTCGCAACATTTGTCTTTATCCTTGGCACTATTTTTGCTAATACCCCCGCCATGAATGATGCATAAAAAATGAATTGAAAGGAAACAAAAGTTGGTACAATCCCTACTATTACCCACACCATCAATGATATGACATGCATGATGCATGTGTTACATCTGCTCTCATCCTGGCCAACTAAAAAAATTAACAAAGCCAATTTTAATTGAAAAACAACAAAATCAGATATAATTAAGGAATTACATTCAAGTCTTTCCATCAGTACTCATAACATTTCATACAAACTACCAAAATCTTTCATCATTAGGCCAATTTTAAAATAAATGAATTTAGTTATGTAATTCAATTAAAACTTTTATAAAGAAGATACTTATATATAATTTATTCTCCAGCTTATTCAATTACAGAGACTATTAATGATAAAGACAATAAATCTGAAGCTCAAATTAAACATCAGGGGATTGATGAAGTTCAGTGTACTAACTTAGACCAAACAATGCTCAATGAAAGTGATAATCTGGCACATGATGACACCACTGATGAAGGATGGCAGGAGGCTGTTCCCAAAGGTCGTTCACTCACTGGCTGCAAGTCAGCTTCATCAAGGAGGCCCACATAAACCTTACTGAAACGCAAAAAAAAAAAACATTTAACAGCTTCAAATTACATAAAAAGATAAACAAAAATAAGAGTTTCTCTCACAAAACACACAATGTATCTTACCTTATGGAACCAGCTTTGTCCATACAATGTGCATACAAACATTAAACACTACAATGTTATAAACCTTACCTTATATAGGACGCAGCTTTAAGACGATGTACACCACCAACAACAACTAACGGCCTGAGACGACAAGGAAGCAGAATCGTCAAATGAATGAAGGAATATAAGACATGCAAATGAAGGGATACACAAACAAGACCTAAATGCAGCCTTACCTTTGTTGGCGGCGGCTGCAAATGGAACAAGACGCAACAGAGACGATGGTCTTTGTCGGAGACGATGGTCTGTGTACCTAGCTAGGGCGCCAATTTGAGAGTAATTGTGTCGTAATTTCGAGCAAAGAAGTGATAGGGCACGCCAAAGTAAAAGAAAGTAACAAGCACATGCCGACCATGTGATACCATTTCGGATACAACGACGGGTCTTAGCAAAGACCGTCTTTGAATGACAACAACATTGAACATCAGGGGTCCACCACGTGTCACTACAAAACATACAAAGACGACTCTTTGAATAAGACCGTCTTTGTATTTTAACGCCTTAAATCACATGGTCTCCACGTGAAACCACCAACAATACGAAGACGGGTCTTGGGCAAGACCGCCTTTGTATCTAAATGACAAAGATGATGACATGTTTCTACCTTAACAATACAAAGACGGGTATCTGGATAAGACCATCTTTGTATTTTAACGCCTCAAATCACGTGGCCTCCACGTGAAACCACCAACAATACGAAGACGGGTCTTGGGGCAAGATCGCCTTTGTATCTAAATGACGAAGATGATGACATGTTTCTACCTTAACAATACAAAGACGGGTATCTGGATAAGACCGTCTTGGTATTTTAACGCCTCAAATCACGTGGCCTACACGTGAAACCACCAACAATACAAAGATGGGTGTCTGGATAAGACCGTCTTTGTATTTTAACGCCTCAAATCACGTGGCCTACACGTGAAACCACCAACAATACAAAGACGGGTATCTGGATAAGACCGTCTTTGTATTTTAAATCCTCAAATCACATGGCTGCCACGTGAAAGTACTAACAAAAACAAAGATGGTCTCACCACACCACCATCTTTGTATACTCGTCGGCCCACTCACGTGTTTGGCATGTGTTACCATTAACGATACAAAGATGGTTTTTTCCACAAAACCGTCTTTGTAAGTTAGCCACGTAAATACAAATTGTCACAACGACTGCATGTCTATGATGGGTAGCGACAAATGACGTCGTTCTCATGCCCTTAATTACGAACATGCCACCAGTTCACCTTCTACGATGGTTGTATGAAACCGTCGTCGAATCCCTGATGTCGAAAGTTGTTTTTGTAGTAGTGCCTAAGTTTATTTTGATCCAAAACTAGTTCATTTGGTGACCCAAAAAGCTCAGATTTTGATGAGGGATGAATAATTTCAATGTGAGACTAGTTTCTACAATCCTATTTTTAGGTGTATGAAATATTTTTTGAGTATTTTAAAAAGTATCTTATTTAAATTCACCCTTGAAAACCACCTATATTCTAACCGTTTTTGGCTTGAAACTTGAAATGGATGTCATTTTCAAACTATTTGAGCTTTTCAAGTGAAACCAAAGCCCACAACTTTGTTTTGATACCTTCTAAATATATATGTTTTGAGTTTCCCAAAATGTTTGACCTTTGTACGACAAATTTGGAGGAAAAATCCATTTTCTAGAAACTTATTCACTTAAGACAAAATTTGGGCCATGTTTTGTTGAAAACTTCTTCACTCAAAGAAAACATACATCAAAAGTGTATATTGAATCTCTAAAAGAAGCAATGACACATACAATTTAAGTTGAACTCAATGCAAAATTTGATCAAACAGTTGGTGTGCTAACAAATGAGTAACCATTAAAATTTAGAAGAACCAACAAAGATCCTGAATGCCCAAATGGAAGTTGTTGCTATGTCAGGATCCATGTAACACCCTTCTACCCCAAGATGCATGCACTTGTAAAAAATACGTTCGTAGCAGAATTTAATTAAAAAAAACACTTATTTTGCGGTAAAAGTATTACATGTTGAATATTTTTAAACTTAAAGAAAACACATTTTAAATAAATTTTATTTCGCGGTAAACGTATTACATGTCAAATGATTTTACACTTATTTCGCAATAAATAATGTAACTCCATGTTAAACAAATATTGGCCCTCCAAAGACCATACAAACCATTTTAAATAAAATATGGTGAAAAACTACTTATTAATTTAATCCTTAGATAAATAAATAAAATTTGTGTTCTAATGTTACATTTTTTCAGAGCATCCATAACCCTAAAATTAATAGTAATAGAAAGTGGAGACCTAAACCTCTCATGTAGTATCATCATAACCTTACAGAGACTTACCTGCAAGGGTGACATTCAACCCAAACACAAACAAGACAAACAAACGAGGAGTGAGGTACATCTCACAATAAATTTAAAACATTAAGGAAGTCATATAGATATAAAATACATTTATAAACAATTGTGTTTAACAACACAAGAATGCCCCATCCAAATCAAACATTCCATACACAAATTCACACACGAAATGCGGTGAAAATTAATTAGACCCATAGACTCGTATACATGTGGTGCCATTTTGGAAAACACTGTGAGTGTAGCCCGAGAGTCTATGTAGTCAATGAATTGTCACACAATTGACAACCCCACACTATCACTCTCACGAGATGACACTATTGGCAGTGCATTAGGGTGTTTCGGCCTTGCAAAGATACTCCAACACATGTGATCAACAAGATCTTAAAGGAAATTCCAAACCGTTGCACCCCCAAGGTCAGAGTCATACGTCATCTCATTCATGACCTCCCCAATTAGTTTCATAAACTTCCTTTACTTCAAAACGCATATGCACAACATGATGCATGGTTCACAAACAATATTCACATTATTTATTTTCAAATTTCCTTAGACTTCTTATCCCACGGGGATAGGTTCTCTTAACATTTTTTATAACACATACGCATACCATGACATATTACTTTCACATATACTTGTGGACATCATGCATTTAGTCACAATATCAGTCATGGACACATTCACTCATTTACAAAACAATATCATTACATCATTTCATTCGTCGAATCATAAGTATAAACATCATGCATCATAGTATCACTCATTATGATATCAATATTACACACTCATTTTTCCTCCTATGTCATTATGACCTTCATTGAGTATAATAGTCATGTCTAAAGTTGTACTAGACCTATTAAGTTGGTTCTTATCTCTTTAGAAAGACAAGACAATTATCTACAACTTCTATGTTAACCTCAAAATCTCTTTCAATAGTTTAGAAACCTAAAATTATGAAATATAGAAATTGATAGGATAATTCGGATAGCTTAACCTTTACTCACTTAAATTGCAATATCTGGAGTTATATAAATCCTTTTTGAGTGAAATCAAATCCCTTAACTAGATAACATCCAGGGATACAACTCTTATGAAGAATCCAAAGTCTTATTATATCATTTAAGTCCACATTTTGGTGCTCTAATTTAACATTTTCTATAAGAAAATCAGCATGTGTACCCAACATCAATTATCAAATTCAATTTCAAGAACATAAAAAAAAAAAACAACAATCAAATTCACCCAAATCATAACAAAAAAAAGTGATTCAAGGTATTCACAACCCATCCAAGGAAAATGAACTTTCTATAATCATAAACCTAAGATTATACAATTTACTCGTGGCTCATTACCACTCATACAACAAAAGAAAAAGAGAGAACTCACTCCCCCTAACCTCAAGTGAATCAATTTTTCAACAAGGAAAATGACGACAATATCATCAATATTTCCAAGAACACATTGATCCAATGGCTTCATCCACCATGATCTCCATGATAACTCTTACTATGGCAAAAACTTGGTTGTGATCTAAAG